>NC_087206.1:8735885-8761283 GCF_015104395.2 Macrobrachium nipponense
TTGCTTTATACGTAACCAGCAACATAATGCTAAAAACACACAATACGTTGCCGATGGTAATAAAGAGAAGGATCCTAATTATTACAAAAAGAAATAGAAACAGTAGCCCGTTCAGAATCAAACAAGCAAACTCGGTGACTGTGTCACCTAGTCAAGCGGTCAAGGTTAGTTAAATCTGCCGAGTTTTCAAAGCGAAGCAAATTCCACACAATAAGCGACTCTAGCATGGTAGTTTTTTTGGGGAAAAGCGATGTTGGTTCATACATACCGATATCTTTTTGAACTAAAAAGGATTTTTCCTATGAAACACACGACCGTATAAGTAATCAGAGCAGGTTTTCGTTTTAATTTTAATACATTAAGTTATAATAAATACTGGTGGATTAAGCCCAACTGTACGCGCCGTAAAAATTAGAATATCTTGTTTTATTTCTTAATACACGTAATATCTTGTATTTACGGACTCACCGTCTGTTGTTCGAACTTCCCTAATGAGAAGTCCGGATAAGCGAGCGCTTACAGATACCTCTATAGTTATAAAAAACATTGATCTGTATGTAGTGTAATTGTAAGATCCATCTAGGGGTATACAAAATATTATCTTACATCCTGCAAAATAAGGCGTGTTTATCAAAGGAAAATCCTATAAACCTTCAAACATAGTAAAATCCGTTTGAACAAAAATGAGACAGTTAATCAAATAATAACTTATATAAAGGAACTATACATTTGTCTCATAAATCGTAACATTGTTCAAATGACCCAACAGAATTCTTCCACAACCGCAGTCGTACTTTGCACGCAAAATCTCGAGAAGCATGCAACCCTCGAATGTCTTAGTGCGTGTAAAAAGACTTTTGCTGGGAAATGAAATTTTAATCCTTCCCGACACTCTGAAATATAACGATTTCCGCGAACAAAGCCCTAAAAGTATACATATCGTGGATACGGAAGTTATAAATATCGCATTTTTTATTGTTGCTAATTTTTAATCACGCCCAACCAGTCGTGGATGAATCTCTCTGATAATCTATCTAAAGTAATATCCGTAAGTCATTCAAGCAGAGGTGATTCAGCAGAATTTTTTTTTATCTTCTACCTGAATACCAGGAAGTTTCTCCACTAGCGATGATCTCTGGGAGAAAAACGGATGTCATTGAAAACAAAACACGGTCTAAGGACAAACATAAAGCTATTTACGTACCTTCGTATAGATTCTCAATGAAATTTTAAATTTTAAAATAGAGATAAATGACGAAGTTGAAAAATGTTAGTAATAGGAGCCATTAGGAAATCAAATAAGCCCATATAATTTTTCCCTCAAATGTCATGCCATAAAGATCGGACTTGGCGTATCTGCGTAGATTTTCTGACGCTTAACAAGGAACGACTCCCGATAGTTTCCAGTGCCATGTACCGACGACATCTTATCTCTGTTAGGTTAGAATAAATTTTTTTTTTTTTTTTTTTCACCAACTTGGACTTACTTAAAGGCTTTTACCTGATACCATTACCTAAGTGATTGTAACCTCATATACCGTTTTCAGCACACTCAGGGGGACATTATCAATTTTTACATATGCCTCTGGCTTACGTTGCGCCCAATTAAAATATAGTGTTTGGGAGACTTTTAGGGGGATAACCTACATGCCTATATGGATGATCTTGTAATCTTTTCTAATACCTAGAAGTACATTCACATAAACTAGAGCTAGTGCTACAGAGACAAAGACAAATAATCTCAGAGTAAAATATCTAAATGTGAGTTTTTTAAAACCGAACATGTTTATCTAGGTTTTATGTGTCTGGTCAAGGTCTTAAAAGTAGTCCATGGTAAGGTGTCGGCTATTCATAACTTTCCGGTACTTATTAACGTAAAAGGGGGATACAGCACTTTTGCGCTGTAGTGGGTATTACAATCGTATGTAAATATGTAACTCTTCAATGATGACAGCTCCTTTAACAGATCTTACGAAGAAGAGCGTAGATTTATTATGGTCTGAAAAGCATCAACAGGCGTTCGATATCTTAAAAGCGGAAAATGCAGCTTACCTAACTTATCCCTGATTTAAATAAGGAATTTTTTTTTTATTGCAACAGACGCCTCAGACCAAGGGGTAAGAGGGATACTACTTCAGTAATATGATAAACAGTTCTTCCCTATAGCTTTTTATTCACGTAAACTAAAGCCCTCTGAAAGTAAATATGCAGTAATAGGCAAGGAAGGGCTAGGTATCTTTAACACTAGTACATTTTAAGTTCATAATCTATGGCTATCCTGATAAAGTCCTTATTGAACATGAGTCCTTTACCGAGTTTTTCAAAGGCTTTAATCACAGTCCAAAAGGAACTCGGTGACAAATGATCATTCAGGTCTTTGGAGCCAAGATAAGATATCTACCTGGGAAAGCAATTATCATAGCTGACGCATTATCCCGCAATCCCGCACCATACTGCAAAGTTCCACCATTAATTAGACTAAAAGATATAGAAACATCCTGCCTATTGTTAAAACGTATCTAAACAAGAAAATTCCTTAACCCAAGAGATCGCTAGCATTGAATATCTGGGTCGGAGCGCAGAACTGTTACAAACTGAACAAAGCAAGTGTCAACAGCGATAAGCAAAACAATAAACACCAAACAATAAACACTTCGAAAGGAAACAGGGTCAGTGGGCTAAGCAAAAACAATAAACACTTTTGAGCAGAAACCCTAAAGCAAAAGTACATTTAAAGTATGTGTATCAGAATAATGTAATCAAATGTAGTATTATATGTAGGTCTGTGACGAGGTAAAACCCGAAGAACACAGCAGATGACTAACGACCAGGTAGTAATAATAATCTCTTTCATACCAATCGTCATAAACTGGTTGCATTCCGTCATCCAGGGTTCCCTACTATGTCACAGAAAGCCAAATCACTATTGTACTGGCCTACAATGCTTACAGATATAAAAAGCACATAACTAATTGTAACACGTGTCATGAAAACAAGGGACACACTAAGACACCTGTCAGTTAAGGGCCTATCCTGTGCCAAATCAATCCTTGAAAGAATATACTTAGAATTATTAACAGAGTTACGAGTCTGACAGAGGAATAAACACTTCTTAGTGTTAATAGTTCCTTGACACGTTATATATGAATTAATAGCACTAAAACAAACACCGCAATTGAGTGCGTTAGGAATATTTATGAGTGCTAAATCAGTAAACATGGAATTCAACACATAATAATCTGTGACTCGGGTGGTGTAAATCAATAATAATCTCCTTAACACGTTGTGTGAATTCCTTTCCATTAAGAAAACCAATAATATATTTGATCACCCAGAGTCAATCGGTTTGGTAGAATAACGGATAATTAAATAGGAAGTGTCAATGTCTTACGAGTTACAACTCGTGATATTGGATCCGACCGGATTATAGCGGTTCTCGCGGTTTTAAATACCTTTATCAGTTATATCTTGTATCTATAGAATTAATGCCGCAAGTAGCCTTATACGGTACGCCGCTAGAACACTTTTCCACATATTCAGCCAACTATTAATTTATCAATATATATATATATAAATAAAATAAATATAAAATAAAATATATGGATACAAGTGGAGTCAATATAATAGCACTCCGTAAGAAGTCGGAAGGGTTACAAATTATAATAAAAAGGAATCACGATAAAATCAATAAGCAAAACGTAACCATAGATAATTAAATATCCAAATATATATGCGTAAAGATTTGAACTCTAACTTAACGCTTTAGTAATGACAAATAAGCTAAAAGTTCAAACACATATCCAAAATCTACTGACATATTGTCTGTCCCGGTGATTTTATATTCGTAGTCAATGAAAAAAAAAAATTAAATAAATAAATAAATAAATAAACTAATAAATAAATAATAAAATAAAATAAAATAAAAGAGATTTTAAAGTCTGGAAGTCTAGAAGTGAAAATGTTATCTATGGAATAATCCTATATGAATCTTATACAGGGCTATAATATATATAGAATTTGTTTGGAAACCTTTTTTCATATAGTTTGAATAAGGAATATTTATTTAACATAATGCCAACATGAAACTAATATATTTGTTCAATTTTGGTACTGCTGTTTTTTTTTTTTTTTTTTTTTTTTTCAGACATTCTTCTCATGCGGGTGGAGAATTAAAACACTAAAATATCATTTGAAAATACTAAAGTCGTATCTCTTACAGCAAGTAACGTAACTCTTAGCTGGCTGAGAGCAATCTCCTGCCAAGTGACGACGTCATCATTGCCGTATCAGCATTTGTTCCTTTTAACCTCAATAATCTGCTTACACAGGCTTCATCTGTGTGTCGTCTCTGCTTGCAAAAGCAGATTGACTGGAGAAAGGAATGCTTAGTTCATGAACTTCACATGTGGTTCATAGGTCACATGAACAGGCCACATAACATATTCTTATCCGTGTGTGTAATGCAATTAGTTAAGGACTTGTAATCATTTTAAAATTAATGAACAATATAAGCAAATAGAATTTCTATAACAACAAAATGAATTAATTTTTTTTTCTGAACCTCATAGACATTTAGAAGTATCAAGATATGTATATATGAAATATTTACTTGCAACATTAGCCTATTACAATTCAAGTAAAACATTCATGGGAAAATGTCACATTTTCTTGAAAAAACCCAAAGTTTATATAGAAATTAGTTACATAGTGGGTTTTTCGTTGCATCTCCTACCTATTAATAATGTTTTAAAAGTTAACCTCAGAGGATGCGCACGAGAAAATTGAATATGAAACTTTTGTTAGGGCACATAGAATCATGATTAATCTTCTCTTTGATTCTTATGTTGCCTGGCAATCTTACAATTAGCTCCGTTTTCCACTTCTTTGTCTAGTAACTTACTACCAGTAATATCGAATTTTCTTTGAGATTCGTAATGATATCTATTTATTTTTTATTCTGGATATTTTTACAAGTCATCATAGACCTGGATAGGTTCACTCATTGTTAATGCCATGGATAAAAATAAAAAAGTTTGTACAGCGGACTCTTTTGAATTCCGAAATATCAGCGAATTCATGTGGGTTACGTCTGGTCTAAATGGCTCTCTCCCCTCCCCTGTATTTGGATGTCGTCTGAATTTACTTTGCCCTTGTGACAAGTATAATTTCACTTGCAGGCTGATTAATGGAACCGGTTACAGTATCCTGCAGTACGAGAGTTTCACATAGCAACTTCAAAAAATCGTTCGTCGCAGCGGACGACTACAGTCAAGTAACAACCGCCTACAATGTGAAAGGAATTTCATGGACTTCTTCGACCGACACCGTATCTCGTCGTTAATCTCGTTTTAATGCGGAATGCTCCAGCGGCTGTCGGAATTCGACTACAAAAAGGGACATACTTCCGACAATTACGTCCTGAAGGATATTCAACTCTACTTTGCTGGCGAAGGACTCGTGCTGGGATGATCTATTCATCGCGAACGGAATCGTGTAGCTTAGGATGCAGAGAATAAGTATGAGCGCAAAATAGAACGTTGGACCCGCCCAGGCAAATTTTCCCCTTGTTTTAACCATTGAAAAAGGCCGTTTCAATTGGCTAAAGGTGGTTGTCTGGAACTGTGTAATGGACGAAAAGTTGTTCGAAAGCTAGTTAAAAGTGAAGTAGTATAACCTCGGTCATGTATCCTAATTATATAAAGTATCATGTATCCTATATATAAATGATCATAAATAACAGAATCGAAATATATTTTTTGCGTGTACGCACTAGGAATCTATATATAAATGATCATAAATAACGGAATCGAAATATATCTTTGCGTGTACGCAATAGGAATCTATTTAAAGTGCACATATATTAATCATAATTATATGAATCCAATATACATATGTATAAACAAATCAGGTAGCCTATAATCAATCTGTTACCTTATATCTTACCATTATCTGCAGTTATTTATGAGTTAATATATGAATTAATGAATCAGATATATAACATTTAGCATAAAAATCAACGAATCAATCAGCATAAACATTAATAACTTTATCATTCATATATGAAATTTTTTATCAGTTAAAATATGATTTTTATCATGTTAATCTTCATTCTATGCAATTATCAGAGTACATTAGTATTTTCTGTAGCATAGTATCTTAAAGAGATGAAGTGAAAAACTGTATCATTATATATCATGTGATCACTATTATTTACCAATATCATTGTTTTTATATTTTATTACTTGAATCAATTCATGTACACCATGAATTTTTATTTACTTATATATATATATATATTCACATAGTGTCTGTATCACACTCCTATAAGTCAAATGCAAGTCAAGTTTGAGTAATATTCAGTAGTTGGTTTTGGTAGCTGACCGAGCTAATGTAAGTGTTTACATAATAAAAAATATGGAATGTTAGTCTATATATATAAAAGTCTAAAACTAAAGAGGTCACCAGATTGCTTGCAGGAATGTGATCAGACTAGAGACGCTAAAGATGACGTATACAATAAAAGTAGGCTAAGATAACATGTCGTCACCTGTAGTCATTCAATTGTTTATAAACCTTAGTCCAAGCTCCCTGCTTGAGACAACTACCCCGACCTATTATTCAAACGGCCTATCGTGATCTGTAGCGTGTCTCGTTTTGATTGTGTTCGTATGAAACTATGTCATTGTATGTATGTTCATATGTTCGAACTACTGTCTGTTCCTTCATAACTTGTAACGGAGATGGTAGACAAGCAGAACAGAGTTAGCTATCGTTATTAGAGGACCTGTACCTCTTTACCTAAGCTTTAATCATGTAGAGGAATAGGATTAGCCATCATCATTGGCAGAAGCGATCAAGCTATCGTTATTAGAAGACTTGTACAATCATACCTGATCTTCACCATGTAAAACTTCAGAAGAAATTATATCTATTTTATACTTAGTGTTTTTCTACAAGAACCTCACCGAACCATGAGTTTTTAACACATCGTCGTAAAGATAATACCGACTTCGTAAGTGATCTACAAAACCCCAGACACTCCATTGAAGATGGAAGTGCAATACCAACCGACTTAGCGTATAGATTATCGCTAGTCTAACATTACCTCATAGGGCGCCTTATCATACAAGGCACAAGCCCTAATATATATATTATATATATATATATATATATTATATATAGATATATATATATATATATATATATATCTAATATTACTCAACCTGGATTACTGGAGGTGAATTACCCAATATCCATCCAAGCTAGCTTGTCATAGCCATCTGTTATATTGTGATGGTTAAACAATTACCAACAATCTTGCGTTGCTTTGTGTTTATTCAAGTGACCATCAAAGGAAAAAAAATAAATGTCCTAAACACAAAAATTAAAGTAAAATAAACAACGAAGCTGAATCTACAGCAGGACAAATCAGAAATTGTTTAATTGATGCTTACTGATGTATGTCACAGGACATGAGTACAAAAAATAAAAAGAAAAAAACAAAAACAAAGGTAAAACTCGATTGTGTAAAGACTACGCGAGGCAAGAAAGAATACGATTATCATCCACGATGTAAACTTTGCATTTCCTGAAGTCGAAAAGAATAATTAATACGGAAGCTCGTCTCTCTCTCTCTCTCTCTCTCTCTCTCTCTCTCTCTCTCTCTCTCTCTCTCTTTATCCTTCTGTCTCTCTCGCAACCGCCTGACATCTATTCCCGTCTGGATGTGGCGTGACCGTAAACTTTTGTGTTACCCGGGGATCGACTCGCCGAGATTCCCTCTTTGATCTGAGCGTCGTCTCTGAACTTCGTAGTTTTGGTGGGGAGAAGTTTTACGGGATGGAAATTTTCTTAAGCGGTTGTCTCTTCCATCTCTCGCTCTTTTGTGTGTTCTTCCTGTGGACTGACTTGATTGATTGACTGATTATGAGATCGACTTTCTGACTGAATCGCTGATAGATTAAGAGATCGACTGAATGACTAATTGACTAACTGATTATGAGGTCGACTGACTGGATTGACTGATTATGAAATCGACTGACTGACTGACTGATTCATTGATTGATTATGAGATTGACTGGATTGCCTGATTATGAAACCGGCTTTCTGACTGAATCACTGATAGATTAAGAGATCGACCGACTGATTATGAGATCGACTAACTGACTGACTGACTCATTGATTGATTCTGAGATTGACTGGATTGACTGATTATGAGATCAGCTTTCTGACTGAATCACTGTTTGATTAAGAGATCGACTGACCGACTAATTGACTGACTGAATATGCGATCGACTTACTGACTTATTGACACATTGACTGATTATGAGATTGATTTACTGACTGATTAAGGGATCGACTAATTGACTGACTGACTAAATCATTGATTGATTAAGAGATCAACTGACTGACCGGTTTTCTCATTGATTGATCAGGAGATCGACTGCTGACTGACTGACTAACTTATCGATTGATTAAGAGATCGACTGTCTGAGTGACTGACTCACTGATTAAGAGACGACTGTCTAACTGACTGATTGACTGATTAAGAGATCGACTGACTGACTCATTGACTGATATGAGATCGATTAACTGACTGCATACTTGATCGATTAAGAGATCGACTGACTGGCTGTATCACTGATCGATTAAGAGATCGACTGACTCACTGACGTAAGGATTCATCTGGCGTCACAGAAAAGAAAGACATTAAACAGCACCCGTTAAAAAAAAATGATTAGTAATTTGTTCATTAAGAGTGAACAATGGACTGTCGTTGCAAAAGTTAGGTCATCGTCGCCTAATAAGTATGAAAATTTTTGTAAAAACAAGGAGTGATCCGACCTCCAGCTTACTCAATGCGTGTGCTAAAATTTACGACCAAACAGAGAGTTGTTTCATCAACGAAAATTAGAATAAGTACGCTATATCTTATTAGAAATAATTTTTCTGTACTGTTTGACAAGCACATTATTTATTTTTTACATTTTCATGCTAATAAATAAATCCTAAATATCATATCGTAAATTCTTATATATTTCACTCAAAGTGAAGCAGCCTTTTCAGACGTTTTTAGGCTTCCCTACCAACCACCCCCACCCCCACCCCCAACAAAAACGGAATTTGTAGGCTTACTCCACGAGTAAACGAAAAGTCATTTGTTATTAAAATGCCCATTCACTTTAAAGTTGCTTGATTTAATACCCTAAGGTATACATACATCTCCAGAAGACTGATTAACTTGTATTATAGAAATACATCATTGTTAATAATGTTTGTTTTTTCCAACTGCTTCGTCATCTTATGCCAAAAGAATTCATCATCATTTATGCGCCAGAGGAATTGGAAATTTTGTTTATTCAGGCCTTCATTTATTCAATTATACATACTTTCCACAATTCATTGAATACAAACACATACCGATCTCTCTCTCTCTCTCTCTCTCTCTCTCTCTCTCTCTCTCTCTCTCTCTCTCTCTCTCTCTCTAAGATTTGCAAAACTTATTGAATACAGACCCACCACTTTACCTGTCTCTATCTATCTATCTATCTATCTATCTATCTATCTATCTATCTATCTCTCTTTTTATTACACCGTCTACCAATGTGAGCATCAGCCATCATTCCGTATGCTAAAGTATACAGCGAGGAAGCGCACCTTTCTGATGAGATGACAAATTTGCATATTTTCATCAACTCAACAGGCAAGAGACCCCCCTCGACGCACAAACAATGCGGAAGACAAATAATTACGTAATTAAAATCGCTTTCTCTGTAAACCATAAGTATCCCATACATCTATACAGACGAGAGAGGTCGTTTGTTCCGCAGACGCATAGGAAACTGTTGATTGATTGCTTAATAATTTGATTTCACACACACACACACACGCACACGCCCACGCACACACACACGCACACTCACACCTCTCTCTCTTTTTATCTCTCTCTCTCACTATGTATATATATATATATATCTATATATATATAGTGTAGTGTAGTTCAGTTAACAAATGTTGGTAAAATCTCTCTCTCTCTTCTCTCTCTCTCTCTCTCGATATACCTCCCCTCCATTATCTAGGTCATCAAATCAGAGTCAGAACTTACAAAAATATGCATTTATCTAAAAGCAAAGTATTAACTGAATAAGTCAGATTCTTAACAGAATGATTAATTGGAATGTTAACTCAAAGTCCAAATAACTCAGATAACCCTCGGTAATTAATCTATCACCAGCATTAGTTTAGCCATAATAGACAGGCATAGTCAAGACAGTAATTAGTCAACACCAACTCCAATATATATATATATATATATATATATATATATATATATATATATATATATATATATATATATATGTTCCTCTCCAAAACCATTCCCCTTTTCCAGAACCGCCTGTTAAAAAGACAGGAGAACAAACTGATAAACACACACAATTGCAAAAATAAAAAGTCAAAAGATTAAATGAAATAGAGTATCTTTTACAAAATATCAAAATACAGTCAAGCCACACCTTTGGCCAAAGCACAGTAAATCTTACCATTTCAGCATAGTTTCACTTCCACTAAACAAAAGTACTTTGGCAGAGCCATCCCGCTCTGCCTTCTCTCCCCGTAACAGTCTCTTCATGATAAGTCTACATTCATTGTGTAGGAGGGAAAGGCTCACTCACATACGTACGAACAATGTTCACGCCCCAGTAAACTGCTAGAAACCAGTTTCAAAGTCACCTCTGCATAGCTCTCATGGCGACAGGACGAAGGCACTGATTTGCTAAGCCAGTACTGTTGATCATACCACCTCGAAGAAAGCTGTGTAAGCTTTCCTAAGCTGTCGTTCGGACCACTCTGTATCTGAGGAAGTTAAATTGCTGATTCTCCACATTCTAAGAAACGTCACAGCATATCACATTATATTATTTAAAATATCTCATAGCAAATTCCCCCTTTTTATGTTACAGATAGCTCGGCCACCTCCAGGGTAGCACCACCCTAGCCACAGCTCACATAAAACAGCTTATATATATATAAAAAGAACACATTGGCCGTCTCATTAAACACAAAATATAATAATAACTGCATGTCTTCTGGCAGTACAATGTCTATAATATTATCTCGAAAAGCCTATACCAGGGCTATAATAACAATTGGGTGTAGAAACTATTTCCATCTTGAATTTTCGAATCTCCCTTTTTGTCTGCAACTGCAACTACACAGACTCGTGAAACATGTTATAGCAAGGCGAAACGTCTCCCTGCGGAAGATAACTGATGACTCCCGTGGTCCAAAAGCACTGTAGAAACCCTGTAGAGTCGCATATTCTCTCGTATGTGGGAACATCATCTCCATAGTAGCAGTAGCTGAAGGGCCTCTTGCTGGCGTAGGGGAACGATGTATATGGTGTTTCAGTATGTCAGTCACTATTCATACAACCACTCACATAATCACTAAAATAATTCCTAACTCGTGAAATAACTTCATAAGATTGCCAAATTATAAATCACTACTAATGATATACACACGAAAGACCAACCACAGCCCTGCAAAGAAAAAATATTAAATTCTCCAATAATACATATAAAAAAAACTCCAGCCAACCCTGTATTCAATTATCACGAGTCACCCTAAGCTAGAAAAAAAACTGAGAAATCACAAAACTCTACGGACTACGGTACTCCCATTTTCAAACTCGCCATTACTCCTTGCACAAAAAAAAGAGGAAAAAAAAAGGAAAATGACCCCAAATAATAAAACTTAACACAACCAGCCCCAAATTATCACCAAGAATGTTCTATCAAGCTCTGATATTTCACTAACCCACAAAATTAGTAAGAACCCTTTTACTGTTTATATAATTAATCTCCATGGAATAGAATATCAAACACCCTTCTATGTAATTCACAAACCGCAACAAATCATAACTCCCGTCCAAAATGGAAATGCCATTTAAAGCTCAACCCCAATTATGACATCTCTCATAGGAAAAGAAAAAAAAAAAAGAAAAATAAAAATTAATAATAACAAGTGAACTTTCCCCATCACACAATACATATAATATACATAACACGACGTCTCCCTCATGAATGCAATATGTATAGTTATGGAATTTTGCCATTGCAACTTTATCTTCGATCGGAAACGGCCAGAAACAATCCCCTTACGTAGATACATCTCCGTGAAATGCCAAAATCAGCATCTCTCAGAATAGTGCAAAACTCTGAATAATCAACACTAGAGGAGAAGAGTCAGCAACTGGACTCATCACGGCATTATCAGCAAAAACTCCTCCTACGAACTCAGGTGCTCGAACTGCAGTTTAGAAATGTCTAGTCAGACTTGCAAATTCAGAAACCCATGATTTCTGCAAAAAAATTCTATAATGACACCCTCAGTCTCCAAAAAGCTCCAAAAATTCTATACTGACATTATATCAGCACATTTCATACAAATTATCTCCAGGAAATCACCAATGTACTCAAAAATTGCCCTTAAAGACATAACTCCCACATGATACTCCCCAATTATATAAAAACTATGGTAAACTCGCAATTCCACAATTATATGCCACCAAAAAAAATAGCATCTCCATAGGGACTCGTAAGACTGCAACGCTGTAATGCCACTCGCCTTCATTAGTCACGAAACCAAAAGAACCACAGAACCCCTCTCTTGGCTCGTAAAGCCCCAGAAATTATACTCCAAAAATCATAACCACAAAAAAAAGTCACCCCCAAAGATTTATGCCATCCCAATATATCACCATGTTAATAATAATATCACCCAGGGAATATAAGTAGTTCCTTCCATTTCAGTAATAACCCCATACGGAACAAAATCAAGTCTCCAAAAAAAATGTTATCTCCAAGCAAGGTAGTCAAAAAATTAAACTCAGTCTCCAAAAAATGCACTCAAAGCATCTAGCTGATACACTCAAAAATATTGGCCCATATCTCCTCACAAAGGTTTCTATTTGCAATAAAAATGGCTGCAAAAATAATTGCACTAAACATAGCTCTCACCACCATAGGCCTAAACTGTGGAATATCTCAAAAAATGTAAAAAAAAAATATCAAATGGCCAAAAATATTATATCTCCAATTATATCTCCAATTCTCCAGTAAAATAACCCCAAGAAGCCTTTCTAAGGAGCTCAATGTTACACGCTCTGTTTAGCATAACTGCTGAGAAAGGCAAAAACTTGGCAAATAAAATTGCCCAGGAAATTCTAGAAAAAAATACCAATGTGCCATAACTCATTAAAAAAAACTCCAAATTCAAAGTGTCTAAGCAAAGACTTTCCCATATGCACTATGGCATAGGCCAATAGTAACTTAACCAAATTTCCTATCTGTGGCAAAATCGCAAGAAACACAATTGTGCAAGAGGCCAACAATTTCCGGAACACAAATATCCAGAAAAAAAATGTAGTGCCATTATGTATACATTCAAAAATGCAAAGATTCTCCCATAAATTTCTCTGCAGCATCAAACAGCTGAAATTATAAACATATTCCTGAACAATGACTCCAAGTCGCGAACTGAGATATTAAAGATTCACACAAACTGGAGAGAAAAATAATTTCAAACTCGCCCATGATAAAAAAAAACTTACAACAGCGATGGCTAACATCCAAAAAAAAGGAAAGAAAAAATCAATGGCACTGATAACTATTCCCGTGACACCTGTAACATCTGTGACTCATGTAGACTTCAAGCAATTATCTGCTGAACTCATAAAAAAAAGAAAAACAAAAAATGTGTTGTTAGTACCTCCCATTTTCAGAAAACATCACCACCCTTAATATCATTACAACACCCATGTTAGTATAAAAAAAATAACACCAATATCAGAATTATCAGTATCACAATTCGCCAGTGTCAGTAGTATCACCAAATATTAGTACTCGCCCATACACCAGAATTAAGTATCAGAATCACCCACTATCAGTACTCGCTAGTATCACCAAAATTGCTATCATCAAATTCACCAAAATTCACCAGAAATTGTTATCACCACCCATAAATCATTGGCACATTCCCCAAAAATTATTAACATCATGAACTCTGACAGAATCCCCAAAAATATCTCCAGTAATGATAATTCTACTTAAGTACCCCCCCCTCCCTAAAATATCTCCGGCAATAATAATAATTCTCCGTAAATATCTCCAGTAACACCAGTAAAAGCATTAATATTGCTATTTCCCCAGTATTCATCATTATTGCCACACCCCATAACTCCAAAATCAACACCACTCATCACCAGGTATAGCACCAATAATCACCAGTCATCACCAATCATCACCAATGGCATATCACCAGTCATCACCATTTTAAAATAATCTCCATATCACCAATCAAATCCCCATTAAAAAATAATCTCTGAATCCTCAGTTATATTTATGCCCTCTAATATTGCGTAAAGGCATTCTCCAAAGCATAAGGAAAACTTGCACCACATTCATATGCATTTCATTTCCATTTTCTCTTCACTCAAGAGAAAGAAAAAATCTTTCTAAAAGAAACCCTACGGGCATCTCATATCATCACCCAGTGGCTATCAGCTGATTTCATGGCTTTGAACTTTCCTATTCAAGGCCAAACTGACCCCCATTACCCCGACACAAAGAAAAAAAAAGATTCACCACACTAAATAAAAAGAGCTTCACCCTCCCTCTGAGCTGTACCAGTACCCCATGTATCAGTGTTAGTTAGACGTTATGTTAAAAGCCCTATGAAAGAGGGTAGACATGGAGTTTAGTTTAAAATTATAAAAACAGTTGCTATAAAAATTCGATCTCAGGCCGGTAAACGTTTTCTTTCTAAAAACCGTGGTGTTGAAATGATCATCATACCTAAAAACAGTTACATCCAAAAATGGCAGTTTATTTTCCTTTTCATATTCAATTGTGAAATTAATGTTAGGATGTATTTCATTGGCATAATCAAGAAATTTGTCAGCCTGATCTTTATGTCTGAGCAATAAGAAGGTATCATCCACATACCTATTATAAAATAATGGATGGTAGGGCAAAGGACAGTTGTCCAGTATGCGTTCCTCCAAGGAGCACAAAAATGTTTGCAAAGGTGGGAACCAAAGGGGATCCCATCGCCATACCATCAACCTGAATGTAGGCTGCCATTTAAAACAAAGGCTGTGTCTCCTGCACAGCGAGCTCGAGCAATTTTCTGAAATCCGTAAGGTTAAAATTATTAAAAGTGGCATCTGGGTCAGTAGAAATACGGCTAACAATAATATCAATGGTTTCTTACCGGTACCATTAGTAAAAAGAGACTCCACACCACCATGCTAACCATAAAATAAGTCTGAATCCTGGTGTAAGATTATTTCTTTAAAATGTTCTGAATTCTTACAACTATAGATATTGGTAGTTAAAGGCGCTAGGAGAGGCACAAGAAATTTGGCAATTTTGTAATTAGAAGTGGTATAGGAGGCGAGGATAGGCCTTATTGGTATACCTTCTTTATGGATTTTAGGTAACCCATACATCACCCCATATGAGGCACCTGTGCTATATAATGAAGTATAAGTATTTTCACTAATGATTTTCGAGTCTTTAAGGTATTTCAAAAAATGGTTGATTCGGTCTTCTATCTTAAAGATAGCAACATATTGAGGTTCTCCTGTCTTTTTGAATTTAAAGTCATCTCCCAAGATATTTTCCATCTTTTGTATGTATTTGTATTTATTTAGTATTAGGCCCTGTCCACACTGTCGAGCAGAGCCCGGCAGACACTGCCCGCTGTTTGTATTTCTCTCGCTTCTGAAGCAATGTTACCAGATGATCGTATCCTTTCAGGCTCATACTGTTAGGCAGAGCCCCACAATCTCTGCCCTTACCAGGCAAAGTCCGTCTGTAGCAGCGTTACCAAAGTGAGGAAATTCGTCTGCTAACGATGAAGATTTGAGTTAGGGACAATCAGACGAGGATATGAGTACCTAATTCCCCCCTCAAACTGATAATATGAGGAAATATTTCCTCTGGAATCATTTTCACAATGAAATAACCTATCTCCACCAATATTTCACTGACAAATGCTTTCCATCGAAACTTTTTTATGAACACCTGTACAAATTCTTGAACAATATCTTCCATCCTAAAATTAAAATACCAACAGTGCCAAAATTACGATTGTTTGCAAGTGTCCCATTTATTCAAAACAAAAATTTCTAACATGAATTGAAACTGTTAATAGAAATTTTTTTTCCTGCAATTGAATTAAAACTAATACCTTGCAACCCAATGAATATCAGATCTTTGTTTAAACACAAGGAGAAACTCAATCCATTGATGACCTCAGGAGTCGTATATCTATTTAATTGCCCTAGATGTAATCTAGGGAAGTACGTCGTCTCCACACGGAGGTTACTCAAAGTGAGATTAGACTCTCATCGAGGCGTTAGTTATAGAACAGGTGTCAAATTAACTAATCCTGAGTTTTCATGTATACGCGAGCATACAAAGAAATGTAAACATGACATGAATTACAAAGATTTTAAAATTATAGGCCAATCCCCTATTAAACAACTCTTTCCGCAGTTAAACACCCAGTCTTCCTCAACACCTCTGTATCTCTCGTGAGTTCAAGTCAAAGCTGACCCGGCCCGAATTGTCACTCGGTCTGCGCTTTCACCACTTTATGGTATTGACTCCTCCCTACTCTTGTACTTGTTTTTTATATTTGTAAATTTTTCAACTTTTAACACGATCAATGATGGATAAATTATCTGTAATGTTTAGAAATAAACTGTTAGACAAATCTGTTAGTTTGACAATATTTCTATTCTTATGGTTAATATCCATATCCAACAATTTCGTGGTGGCATCATGGTAAAAAGGAGTCTGGTATATAGAGGACTTGTATACTTTGAATTTGACGAAATTCGGGACTACATCATTCAGGCGACAGTATTGTAGAAATTCTAAATCGAGTTCAGCTTTACGAAGTTGTCGTGCGTTGGGTTCCATATCGTCCTCGGATTAGAGCGTGGAAGCTGACGTAGCCACGAAGTCTCACTCGGAGAAGGAAGAGGAGAGCGAAAACAAAACGAAGGGCAGTCATAGTGGAGGGTCCAGTACGGGAGGCGTAGAGTTCAGGCCCACATCTATCCAATAATACAGTGAAAATTCAAAGCGGTTCTATCAACCAGTAGACATCAGTCGATGCAAGGTGAAGGACAATCCTTTATTCCCATTATATGTACTTTTATTGTCGCTACGTTTCAAGACATAAAAGTCCCATTATCAAGCTAAAAAAAGATAAAATAAAAGTTAAAACCACAAACTCGGAATACATATTAAAAGTTAAAAAATTTACAAATATAAAAAACAAGTACAAGAGTAGGGAGGAGTCAATACCATAAAGTGCTGAAAGCGCAGACCGAGTGACAATTCGGGCCGGGTCAGCTTTGACTTGAACTCACAAGAGATACAGAGGTGTTGAGGAAGACTGGGTGTTTAACTGCGGAACGAGTTGTTTAATGAAAAGTGATTCTAAAATAGGTAAATGCTGTTCGTTAGGGGATTGGCCTATAATTTTAAAATCTTTGTAATTCATGTCATGTTTACATTTCTTTGTATGCTCGCGTATACATGAAAACTCAGGATTAGTTAATTTGACACCTGTTCTATAACTAACGCCTCGATGAGAGTCTAATCTCACTTTGAGTAACCTCCGTGTGGAGCCGACGTACTTCCCTAGATTACATCTAGGGCAATTAAATAGATATACGACTCCTGAGGTCATCAGTGGATTGAGTTTTCTCCTTGTGTTTAAACAAAGATCTGATATTCATTGGGTTGCAAGGTATTAGTTTTAATTCAATTGCAGGAAAAAACTTTCTATTAACAGTTTATATTCATGGTAGAAATTTTTTTTATGAATAAATGGGACACTTGCAAACAATCGTAATTTTGGCACTGTTGGTATTTTAATTTTAGGAAGGAAGATATTGTTCAAGAATTTGTACAGGTGTTTATAAAAAAAGTTTCGATGGAAAGAAATTGTCAGTGAAATATTGGTGGAGATAGGTTATTTCATTGTGAAAATGATTCCAGTTAGACGTTATGTTAAAAGCCCTATGAAAGAGGGTAGACATGGAGTTTAGTTTATTAACTTAACGAATATGTAATTTTTTCTTATAAAACAATGTAAATTACAATACACAACGCATCGATAATAAAACTGTATTTACCCATTGAAATATATCTATGAATAAAACTACATATGCTTTCTTACACGTAGGGTAAAACAACTATAGTTCAATAACTCGAATTCTTTCCCAAAGACCACCACTAACATTACTACCCGGATAAGCTCTTGAATACAAATCTAACACAACGTTCCTTTGATAGGTATAAAGTCTGTTTGTTCGTACCCATTCGCAACATTTTTCCTCGTAACAGGATAGTAATTCTATGCGTTGCTGTCGCTGGTGGATTACTGTTCCTGATCCGATTATGACCTTTATATCAGATTTCTGTGTCATTTGACTATTTTTTCATGCGGGGTCACCCAGTTATTGCAGAGCCCACGGGGATCTATTTTTTATGTGATTGCGTGTATTATGCATAGTATGCATTATTTGAGTTAATTGTTTTGGGGAGTACTCCCGTGCATGGTCACGCAAATACACACACACACATATATATGTATATATATATATATATATATATATATCTATATATATATATATATATATATATATAATATATACATATACCTATGCATGGTTCAGTTTTAGTTTCTTTTTTATTTTCTTTGTTTACAAAGATTTAACGCCCTTCAAGCGATGGACATGGACTAACAAGATGAGACAGATAACCTGTCTTATTATTATTATTTATTATTATTATTATTATTATTATTATTATTATTATTATTACTTTTGTATTTATAGCTTTCACAGGCTATGGTACTAGTCTACTTGCGCCATTATTGTTCCACACCCGCCCCCCTCATCTGAAGACATTTCTCTGCGGTAAAGAGAATCAAATATATCGTTCATAAACGCATCTTCTGTCTGGCATTTTTGCAGTGTTCCTCGGTTCATAATTTAATATCTTTTATGTTAATTTTTAATTAAAGCACAGGGGACGGAATATTCACCCGTAATTGGTGCTTTGTTCGACTGTTTCCCTGATTCATAATGAAGTCAAGATTGGTATTTATAAATCATATTGGTTAAATACGAGAATAATTTATGTCTTTAGACAGGTCGAAGTCCGTTTTCCCTGTAGTTTTAAGACGTAATTCTTCATAAATGTATGTGTCTATGAAAGCTTGAAAAAGGAAAAACCTTGATAGACTGACAATCAGTAGCTCGACCGGTGGGAGAGGGGGGGTAGGGGGGAGGGAAATAACTGGATCATTTAAACCTGATCTGAACTGCGGCTCTATACGTATATACGAACGAAAGAAGGTGGTGTGAAAGAGAGAGAGAGAGAGAGAGTGAGAAAGAGAGAGAGTTTTTAAGCAATTCTAAAGAAAACTATAAACGCTATGCACATTGTTCAGCCATATATATATATATATATATATATATATATATATATATATATATATATATATATATATATATATATATATATATATATATGCTGAACAATGTGCATAGTGTTTTATAGTTTTCTTTAAAATTGCTTAAAAACCTCTCTCTCTCTCTCACTCTCTCTCTCTCTCTCTCTTTCACACCCACCTTCTTTCGTTTGTATATCGTATAAGAGCCGCAGTTCAGATCAGGTTTAAATGATCCAGTTATATTATATATATAATATATATATATATATATATATATATATATATATATATATATATATTATATACATATATATATATATATATATATATATATAATTTTTTACGTAGAGCCCGGCCTTGAGAGAGGCTCAATACGTAAACAGAAATAATTGAGGGAGAACAAAATGAAATTACTTGAACTTACCGTAAAACTGATTTATAGTGAATATTTAATCTAGAGGAACAGGTCGCCAGAAACTCAGCTATGTTACTTACAGCTATTTATTTACAAAAGGCCCTTACTGGCCTGGAGAAAAGTAAATGCAGCGTCCACACGTTGGGACCCAGAATATCTCTCACAAATGGATCGCTGGCTAAAATTAATTCGTGAAAGCTGGGTTTCATAATCTTCGGTAATGCAACCACTTGCGGGCAGATAGACGTGACACGTGACTCAGGGAATCTGGAAAAGGATCCCAGATTAGACAAGATAAAAGAAAAAGGATTTCTTGCCCCAAATTATGATTGTTTTGTTCTCTAACACTGGGGAAAAGGAACTTAAATGTTTCATGAGGTATGCAATGACTTCATTTGTCTGGGACGATCACACAAAAGAAACATGCGGCCATGAGGCAGTGAGAGGGAACAAAGGGATGAGTTCTCTTGGTTTTGAAATTGAATTGGGAAAATGGGGATCAAATAGATAATAGGATGTAAGGTGGACTGGCAATATGCTGTTTCACAAGACGTACCTTGATGTTTTGTTCAGCGGATCTTTGTAGAAAAATGTGGCCTGGCTTTGTCCCAGGTCTGGGGCTCTGGCGCGCCAGTATGCCGTGGATAGGCCTAAATGGAAGGCAGGTGGTCGGACATCCGTCCGAAGGTCACGTCTGGAGACGACTGGGGCAGATCGCAGGTGTTTTGCCTGGGTGTTGGGAGTCAGCTTAACCCCCACGAGCAGGGCAAATCCTGGAAACAGAACATACAGCCAGCAGAGGATTCACAGGAAAAAGAGCTTAAGATATAGGCCTAAGAAGTGCCAGTCTGCCTACATCCTTCCCTGCGAGATACGTCCCTAAAGCTGACAAAAGACTATATTCTCCCTTCTCACAGGAAATTCTTAACCCTGGACGGCTAGCGTTGGTTTCCCTCCCAATCAGCTGATATTTGGAGGAAGATGCTGCCGTTTTACAAATCCAAACTAATTATTAATTTTTGGGTAGACGAAGCGATCTATAAACGTCATAGCTCCCTTTCGGGCATGAAGGTCTTGGCTTAAATAAGTTGATCGTCTCGACTACCCAGTTCTCCTACTCCAACTTGAAGTTTTTAGAGCAGCGATACAGCTAACTACAGTGGCCTACCTAACTTATAGGTGGAGATGCTAAGTGTACTAACTTAATGGAGTAATGTAGTCTAGCCTAAGTAATAACTACGGGTTGTCTGTGACGACAGTCTACTCTACCCCTAGATAAGGTTACTTGAAAATTCTACTTGCTACTAACCTAATGCCCTGGTACTAAATCATTAGCCTAACCTACTCATTACAGTTAATTCGAGACGCAATCATTCCAGAGTGTGGTACTCACAGCAGTAATGTGTCGCCAGAATTGTTAAAATACATGAGGTGAGGTAATGATGTGTGAGGATGATGAGTGGTTAGTGGAGTGCCAGGATGAAAGTGCAATGAGGTAATTATGACATTTACATAGTGTTAGTATCACAATTTCTAGGGGTTAGAGGGTTAGTTTACTGGCAGAGATCAGGCTGGCTACCTTCTCTGGGTAGGTGCCAGGATCATTTTGCAAATGAATGTGACACTGTACCTCGGGCACAGGTGTCAAGGAGAGCATGTGGCTCTTTGGTTAGTGTGTTAATGATTTGTTACGTCCCTTCTTCTTCTTCTTCTTATTCCTCCAGGACCTGGCTATACCCATTCCCTCCCCCCCCCCCCAGGAGTAGACGGAGGCACCAGCTCTGGGGTAAGGCCAGAAACGCCTTAAGGAGCGGCGGCAGTGGTAGCCTGAGGGAGGTTGGAGGAGAACACCCTACTTCGGTATCTGCAGCAACCGTCGTAGAGGTGGAACCTACTGCAGGGGAGGCCCTCACTTCAGCTGCTGCGACAGCCGTCGTAAGGGTAAAACTCCAGGCTGACTCCGTGTCGGGCAGTTCCTGGTGTTCCAGAGGAGGTATGAAGGTAAGGTCTGCCGGAGGTTCATCCTCGGGCGACAGAGGTGAGGCTGAAGAAGAATTATGGGCTGGAGATTGGCCATGGGCTGCGGTAAGCTCCATGCCTGTTGGAGGATCTCCTGTAGGAGGATCCTTGATAAGGTTAGGCACCGACACTAGCTCGGGGCCAGGTGGCAGAGGTTCAAGTTCTGGGTGGTGGCTCTACGTCCAAGGCTGGACGGAGCTTGGCACTGGCCCCCCGGGGGGGGGGGGCCCAGTTGCTGCCACAAGTGGCACTGGGGGCAGAGAGTTGAGGTCGACCTGGACCTGTGACGGGTACCGGAGGTGCAATACCTCTCAGCGTGCCCTTGGAAATGGAGACAGAGGCTCCTGTCTCTTGTTGAAGGCTGAGCCTTGTGGAATATGGTCAGTGTCCGCTGCTGGTAATCAGCTTAGGGCACCTAGGCCAATTCGTGGAGTGCCCTAATTACGTTGGCAGGTTTTGCAACGGAACTGTGCATGATCAATCTCCCTCCTTGGTAACGGGGGAGTCTGTTGGTGGACGTACTTCCGGGAGGAAGTAGGTCTTGGATGGCTCCTTGCTTTGGAGTAGTTTGTCGTGGGGTTAGGACCCCTAGGCTTTTTGGAATGCGAGGGAGACTTCATGTCTTGCCCTAGGAGGAGGTCATAACCTCCTGGAATGTAGCTTGCAACTGCAAGAGTACATACTTTGGAAAAATGAGGTCTGGTGACCCTCAATCGTACGGTCGGAAGGATCAGCTTAATATGATTGATACCTTCAATAGTGATTAAATGACGTCTATCGACGTTAGCCTCTCGGGGATTCGGTCTTCCCGATCAGGGAGATTTTGAGCGCCAGAGTCGTCGTAGGCTCCGACGTGGCTTGGCGGATAATGGCTTTGGAAGGGGTGCGACTGTTATAGGGCCCTTAGCCGGTGGAAGGGTCCTAGCAAAGAATAGGATTTGTAAACGGCCATTGCGATGGCGGGAATATGGTGATTGCGCACCTCCGTAATTGGCAGACATGTGAGCCCTTGCGGCCACAGTCACGGCAGAACTTGTTCCAGAACCTCTTCTGTGGCACTGGACGGTAAGGCCGAGGAAATTCTTAACCCTGGACGGCTAGCGTTGGTTTTCTCCCGCCCAAATCAGCTGATATTTAGAGGAAGATGCTGCCGTTTTACAAATCAAACTAATTGATTAATTTCTGGGTAAACGAAGCGATCTAATAAACATCACAATATATATATATATATATATATATATATATATATATATATATCTATATATATATATATATATATATATGCATGTGTGTGTCTGTGGGGTGGCGTGTGTGTATTAAATAGGGGTGAAGTTGAAGAAAATGAAGAAATTTCATTATTTACAGTGAATGGCATTACTTTCGATTTGGTTAAATAAAAGGAAAAAAATGAAAATTTGGTTCCCAGAAAAAAGTAAAAAAAAAAAAAAAAAAAAAACTCACAAGATAATATTTGCAGACTTCATTCATCCGACGAAGCCAGGAATTTTTTCAGATTTTTTTTTTTTTTTGTAACACGCGCGAAAGAATCCTTTCCAGGTCGAGCGAGGACGAACTTCTCATATTAAAAGTAACTTGAGAATGAAAAAATAAAAAAATAAAGTAAAAGTTTTAGAATGAAGAACTGCTACAACTTTAATTAAGACGAGAAATGTTACAACTGATAACGGGAGAGCGAACTTATTTTCCTTTTTTTAATTACTACTCTTCCGAAGTATCTGCAGCCATGTTTAAATTATCGCAGAAAAGCCAAGACGAAGGAATTTCTACTTTGGTGAGAGAATACGTGAACCAAAGGAAGCGAAGAATAAAATCAGTGACAACGAAATGGCTGTTTATCACACTGGTTTACGTGAAGATGTATTTGTACATTAATGTTTGTAAAAAAAAAAACAAAAAAAAAAGTTAATTTTGTTTTAGTAGGCTAACTGGTCGGATAAACTGAGTCCCAGAATTAGGGAGACATTGAGTATTCTTCTAAATATATTTGTATTAATATGCTATCTTTTTTATTCTTAAGTAAATAAGCATTTATTGAAGTCATCCTATCTATCAACGCCACACCTCACTCTTCGATTTTAGAAAAGAATTCATGGCCTCGTCACAAGATCAGGTTAGTGTAATACAGAAAACACAGGGCCAACCATGATTCATAAAGCCTTTGGTATTATAATTATATCAATTTCTTTTTCTAACCTACTTTCACTCATTCTCCCTAATGAGGCACTTTTCTTCGTATTCCAGTTTCCCTCGTATTACTGTCACGAAACAAATGAGAAGTACCATCTATTCTGGAGCTCATTTATGTTGGTCGTGGGATTCCATTTTCATTTGGATAATGGCTGCGTTCAGCCGATCGCCAGACCTAACTGGAATCTAATGAAACGCTACTGAACTCGCATTCTGCGCCATGCAAGAAACTGCACCCTTAATAGTCGGTATGTTGCCTATATTACGACCATTACCACGAGAAAGTATTTTCCGAAACGTGGGGATAAGTGTTTTCATTACCTCTTCCCCGTGCAAATGAAGTACTTATTGCTTTATAAGTATGCTAGCGAATTTTCCCCTTGAATTCCATCCGATCCACAAAGTCCGAATTTACGCCGCCTAGCGGCGAACGTTGTAACTAACATCTGGATGCGCAGTATTTTTTTTTTTTTTTTTTTTTTTTGGGGGGGGGGGGGGGGTTTTTTTTTTTTTTTTTGGGGTGGGGAGGGGTTTGGCGGTTTGGGGTGGGGGGGGAAGGGGACAGCATACTGAGGATAGGCAATTCGTTTGATAATTGTAACGGGATATTGATCATCCTTATTCAACTGCGTCATATAATTTGAATTGACGGTGATATCAAGGGCTCGAATTTTGAGGGAAGAAGATATTAAGTATTTCCCGGAACAGCTCAACACACAAGAGAGAGAGAGAGAGAGAGAGAGAGAGAGAGAGAGAGAGAGAGAGAGAGAGTGGAATGCAATCATATGTTAAAATTGCTGAGAGAGGGAGAGAGAATGTGCAATATAACCAGATATTAAAATGCTGAGAGAGAGAGAGAGAGAGAGAGAGAGAGAGAGAGAGAGAGAGAACGTGCAATACAATCAGATGCTAATACTGCTGAAAACTTTCAAAAACCCAATGCACCTTTACCGTGGTCGGAATATACACTCAGTTAATCTAACAACAACGAAAGTTTTGCTTCTGACTGGTGCCAATTTTAGCCTTCCAAAGCATAAACAACTCCAAGCATTAAAAGGCAAATTTTTCCAAGTAAGACTTGTTGTATCTATCCCTAATCTATTTAATAATCTATTTACCAACATCCTATTTTACATAGACACCTGTCGTTAAGCCGTTTAATGAATAAAGACAATAATCACCCGTTAATTAATCTTCAAATAAATGCATTATCC
>NC_087206.1:8761783-8764283 GCF_015104395.2 Macrobrachium nipponense
CGGCCACCTTAAATAAAACTGCTTCTTGTAAAGAGTATAGATAAAATCTTAAAGCTTTGGAATGAAAAAAGAAATTATATGAACAAGACGAAAAAACTATTTTTTGAATGACCAATATTTGGAAACTTTATTAAACTGATGATACAGAACAATACCACAAACCTTGAAGGCTATATGCAATAAAAAAAATGAACAAGACAAAACGCGTTTTTTGTATGTCATTATTGAAACTTATTATATGATATATACAGAACAATACCACAAACCTTGAAGGCTATTTCGTAAATGTTTTAAGTGAAAGCTATCAGTCAATACCTGACAGTATAGATTATTTACGGCCTGCTTTTTGAGCAAGAGCCCGTGCTGGCATAAAGCCAGCTTGATCAGAAACAACGAGTGGCGTAAGGCGCGCCAAGGATACAAAGATGGAAGAAAGCCGAGGCATAGGACTTCCTTTAAGCCTCCCGAAGGACCCCTCCTTTGCCCTTAGGTTTCCAAAGTTCCTCTGTCAACATAATGTATCCTGAGGAAGTAGCCACAGGATTTTTCTTACGCCACTTCTTGTTTGTTTGACTCAGAGCGCTGCGTCATCGATCTGAGACTTTCCATAATTTCCCTCTGTTCGCTGCGTTTTTGTTTCCCTAAGGTTTTCTGGACAACACATTGAATGTTTGACACGACGGAGGTATTTTATTGATATGAGTTTATATTCTCCACATTTCTGCAGTCTTTCTTTTTTATAGAATTGTTCGTATTATATTTACTACCTGCCCAAGTTGCACGCGCACGCACACAAATATAAACATACATAATAATATATATATATATATATATATATATATATATATATATATATATATATATATATATATATATATATATATATATATATATATATATATATATATATATATATGTATGTATATATATATATATAACTATATAATATATATATATATATATATATATATATATATATATATATATATATTATATATATAATGTGTGTGTGTGTGTGTATAAAATCTTCATGAACTCTTCCTGCCGAAATTAAAATCTTAATTAACCTTTAATAATCAGAAAGAACGAATTGCATAATATTACTGTTCAAAAAGTGTAAGGAAGACTCACACTAAATTCTCTGCGGATACTGTTTGCTTCGTAATCTGAATCTAGAAACTTGAATCAAATTGCATTGTTTTCTTTTATTACATTTTCGAATATAATAATTTACTTAACCGAAACCATTTTTTTTATTCTTCACCTTGGGGGATCAATCGACCTTTCCTCGCTTCTCTTTTTTTTCGTTTTTTATTTATTTTATTTTAAGAGTTGACATGTCTGAATGATAGAAAATTCGACATTTTAAACAATGACTAGCCTGATTTTTTTTTTTTTTTTTTTGTATTTCAAAGAGTAAATCAAACTTTAACTTTTTTATTTTGTATTTCAAAAAGTAAACCAAACTTGCTTTAATTTTTTTCTCTGTTATGACGAGAAATGAGTTTACAAAGAAAACTTTCAATAATTTCTGAAGTTTTCTTTCCCATTTTTAACTTATTAACAAAACGCAGTGATTTTACTTACAATGAGATTTTAGAATAATACTACAAAACACAATGATAATTGCAAGAGTAATCTATCTAAATATTTATTTATTTATAACCAAAGGGACACGGATGTTCTCAATATGAAATCAAATATAAGTGTTCTTAGTTATCAACCATTGTATCTCACCATTGCAAAGCATTTCATATATCTCTTACCTCTCCTGCGTCGATGACCGATGGTATTGTGACGCCAATTAGATAATAACCAAATCCACCTTCCATCTCTCAATCCTTGCAAATCCTTCAGCCGGATGAAGATGTGAACAAATGCCATTATCCTGGAAGAAAAGGTGTACCTTGTTATCGCACCCTCCTGGAATAGGAAAAGGAAGAAAAATATTTAGAGGAAATCTCTCTCTCTCTCTCAGCACTTTGTAACGATTTATTTATTGCCCTTTGTTCCAGAAACTCGTTTTGTCCATTTTGAAACAATTCGCTGTTATTCCATTTTTTATATTTGTGTCCGTATTCGTTAGATGAGATTTACAGCCCTTACGCTTTCCACTGCAGGCTATCCGAAAGGTCTGGAGCCACACACACACACTCACACACGCGCACACACACTCAGAAAGAAAGAGAGAGAGAGAGAGAGAGAGAGAGAGAGAGAGAGAGAGAGAGAGAGAGAAAATTAAAGCTTCAATTCATGATTCAAGGCCTTCTGATTATCCTATAGATGCCATTGATTATCCTATAGATGCCATAAATTCAGCTTAAGACGCTAAAGGGAAATATCGGAAACTTCATTTTAAAAATCGTCTAATTCTGGTTTACAACATTCGGCGATATTTAAAAAAGAATAAACGCTCCGTTTCCCTAAAACCCTTTGTCTTCTGTCTTTGTCTCACCTCCATTTTTATCTCTCGACTTTTATCTCGATTTTTATCTCCCAG
>NC_087206.1:8769283-8787534 GCF_015104395.2 Macrobrachium nipponense
TTTCAAAAGCGAAGGTGAAGCCAAAATGTGTAAGAAATGGGAAATACCCAAAAATGCTGTCTAGCAGAGATCAAAACTACGACATTGTCGAGGTCATTGCAACGCGTGACGACGATGTACAACTTAAGTTACTATAATCACTAACATCATTCAAAAGATAATTATAGAAAAATAGCATGATTACAAATCAATTACATGATAATTATTCACGTAACTTTTTTCCCAAGATTAAATTCCGTCGAGTAGAAACTGCGGTTAAATGTAAACCCGGTTAGAATTTATTACAATTTTAATTTTATGTCATCAACTACTAATTTTAGTTTTCTGTAAAAGAAAACCATTGTACCGGCTTTGTCCGCACTTTATTCTATCCGCCCTCACATCTAAACAAAACTACAGAGGCTAGAGGGCTGCAAATTGATATTTTGATTATCCACCCTCCAATCATGAAACAATCCAAATTGCAACCCTCTAGCCCCAGTAGTTTTAATTTTATTTAAGTTTAAACTTAACCATGGATCGTAGCCTACATATGGCAACGATTTCCAGAGGCATGAGACGCATCCTCACTCTACCGCATCTGGTGAGCAACTGAAGCCTGCCGGTCATAGCTGATGGTTTTATAACGAAGCATTATTTGACGTTGAACCAAGAGAAACCTCAATTGGGCAGAAAAACTTTTTCGATTGCATTTTTCACTTTGTTTATTTCTACGATTAATATCTATCAGAGGAGAGCAGGTCAATGTGAAGAGTCGATATAAATAATGAGATTACAAAAAAACTCCCCGTAAACCAGCATTTCAAAGCCTAATATCTGTTAGAAGCCAGGGCGCTTTAATTTTGAATGTGAAAACCGGCAGGAGTTCAGAGTTTCTAATATTCAACTTTTCGAAACTTCTAACAGTACTGGAGGCCCATTCTGTTTGCGATAAGGAATTCGTCGACGAATTACGAACTTCGACGGAAGATTGAAACCTACGGCAGTAGGACGAACGAGCCCCAACTTTTTTTGGAAGTAAAGAAAGTCTTCAAAAAAATCCTTCCATCATGTTTTTCCTTGATTTGAAATATGAAAAAAAAGAAAAAAAAACAATACTTCCGTGGGCTGTATGGAATAAATTTCCTCTTATTTCTTGTGCGAGTTTTCGTCGTGATATATATATATATATATATATATATATAAGATATATATATATATATATATATATATATATATATATATATATATATATATATATATATATATATATATACACACACACATATATATATAAGCTGAAATTCGTCTTACTGTCGAATGCCAGCTATAACAAATTTAAGGTTTCCAAATAAATCGGCCTTTAAGAAAAATAGTGAAAAAATTATATATTTTTGTTTTATTTTATCATAAAGCAAGTGTTCTAGAAACGCTGACCTCCCAAATAGTGAAATGCATTTTTTTACAATTAAATGCTTTCTTTCAGTTGGCGCTCTTAAACAATATCATTTTATTTCAACAATTCGCGATGGAGATATATTCATTGTGGAATATATGCCCCCCAAGAAAACGGCATACTTCTTAACCCGACTAAAATAAATGCTGTTTAAACCTTCTCTCTTTCCGTTAAATAGCTTAGTTAAGTCGGAATCATATTTAATATGTTTTACTATGACACTGTTTGGGATACTGATGAATCTTTGGGATATTGTGTTTACCATAGACTCACTATGAAATATATTTATTTATTTATTTATTTATTTATTTATTTATTTATTTATTTATTTATTTATTTATTTATTTATTTATTACCTGACTCTCTCATCTTCCTGTTTAATTACTTGTCATCCATGAATTCCAAGGAAGAGACAGGACAGTAAGACTACATATATTCATTTTCTGTCCTAGAATCTTCAACCTGACAAAGTATAATTTCAGCGGCAATTTTCTCTTTTTACGTTCAAGCTATTCAACATCAATTCACGTTAGGTTTTGCCTTAGAATTTCTTGCTAACAGACGTCATTTTTGAGGTGACTGGTTAAAGCACAATCACATATTCCGCAACCAATTAGTTTCCAGTCATGCCGGAAAAAAACCAGTCATAACTAAAATCTAAAAAAAAAAATGAGAGAGAGAGGGAGAGAGAGAGAGAGAAGAGAAGGAAGAGAGGAGGAGGGAGAGAGGGGTAAGGGTGGGGTTGGCAGGGGGGTGGGGGAATCTTTTTCTAAATCTGGCTTTGTTTCAAACGTTGAGGAGGAGGGGAAGCGAAAATCTTTTTCACAATTTGTCTTTTCAAAAAATAAAAAATGTGCTGAGTTCCATACTGTGGATGGAAGGAAGGGAGAGAAGATGAGGAAGGAGAGAGAGAGGAGAGCCGGGAAACTATTCACAAATCACTGTTCCAAAAGCTGAAAGAGAGAGAGAAGAGAGAGAGAGAGAGAGAGAGGAGAGAGAGAGAGATAAACCTCGTTATGTTTTGTAGGAAGTATAATGAAGGGGGAAACCACCCTCATTTTTTTTCCAATCCATTTTTTTACGGCTACTGAAGGAGAACATTTGCGTTTAGCCAGTAAGCCCTTCCGCCCGTCATAGCAAGAGCAATTTACCTGACAAAGGAGAGGGCAATAAAGGGTAGAAACCCGGAAGGGGCATGCCCTTTAGTCAGCGAACCCATTCAGCCGTTTGGCCGCGTCGAGTTGGACCTTAGCGTTCCCGGGAGTTCCTTTGTCAACATGACGTATAATGAAGCCTATTTCCACCGTATTTCGTGTTCCCTTTTTCTCACTCAGACGACTCTGCCTACTTCCACAGGCAGCTCTTAAACAGAGATCCTCCCTTGAATACAGAATAAAAAACAATATTTGTTAAAAAGCTCGGTGTTGGTGATATCTAAGATGATGTGTTATCAGCCACGTTAATGTATATATATATATATATATATATATATATATTATATATATATATATATTTATTTATATACACACACAACACACACACACACACATATATATATATATATATATATATATATATATATATATATATCTATATTTTATATATATATATATAGATAGATATATATACATACAATATATATATATATATATATTAAATTATATATATATATATATATATTGTATATAATATATATATATATATATATATATTATATATATTGTAAGTAAACGTACGTGAATTTTTTTTATACTCTCAAGTGTTAACTAAAACATACCCATTAATATCAAATTTATTTTGCATAAAATGAATTATAGTGGATAAGTGAACCTCCCAGCTAAAGTACAATAGAAGAGTAAGACATCTTCTTCGAAGGAGAATAAAAAGACAATGAAAATTCTCCTGCAAGTAAAATTTTTTTTTAAATGAAAAATTAGAACCTCCCCTAAATTAGATTTTTTAAGATGAAACATCTCCCCGAAGTTAAAATAAAAATAGAAAAATCTCCCTGAAGATGAAATCCTCCCCAAATTAGAATAGAAAAATGAAAAATCTCCCATTAAAGGTTTTAAAAAATTTTAAATTGGGAAAATTCTTTAAAATAATTAAAATCACCCTTAAAATAAGATTTAAAAAAACGATCATTTCCCCTTGAAGTAGAATGCAAAAACAGTGAAAAATCTTCCCAAAAGTAAAAGAAAAACAAGAATAAATAAAATGAAATTTAAAAAACGATCAATTTCCCTTAAAGTAAAATGAAAAAAACAATGAAAAATCGCCCCAATAGTAAAACAAAAACAAGAATAATTAAACATAAAATAAAAAAGTCTGAATTATTCGAGGACATGATCTCGTAATCATTTTCATGCTTAAAATTAAAATTTTAAAAACGATCATTTCCCCTTAAAGTAAAATGCAAAAACTATGAAAAATCTCCCCAAAAATAAACAAAAACAAAGAAAAAAAAAAATTATAAAATGAAATAAAAAAAGGTCAGAATTATTCGAGGAAATGATCTCGCAATTATTTTCATGCTTGATGGGAAACGGTCGGTCGTCGACCGGTAGGGGGAGGTCGCCTGTGAAGAGAGACAATGATTAACGAAATATTTTCGAAAAAAATCAAAGAAAAGAAGGAAAGAGGAATCCCACACGTGGACTCTTGGTGATTAGTGCCGGTCAGATATAAAAGGTTGCTGAAAGAAACTCAAAAGATGATATGATGGAAAGGAGAGTATGGCATGTAGGAAAGTGGGGCTGGGAGTGGGACATAGTTATTGTATGGCTTCCGAGAAATTCCACAAAAAATGAGAAGAATGAGACAATTGAGACTATTTTAAATAAGTTTCTCGTAGGGGTAAATTGGTAGAGATTATAAGGATGAGAATGTAAAATTTCCGTGCATTGATCATTATTCTTGCTATGAATGCAAATCGGTAACAGGTCATCTGGGGTGAAAATCCCCCCCGCCCCCCTCAAAAAGATAAAAAATAAAAAAATGAAATTAGGAAAATAAAAAAATAACTCTCAGAAAGACGTTGAGGATAAAGAATACTAAATAATGAAGACTTCCGAAGGATGGGGAAATAATAATGATTTTTTTTATTTTTTTTTTTACTTGATATAAACACACGCAGTCTATCCACTTGAAACTAGTGTCCTTACCACTATAACGGCGGCAGCTTGCGACAGTCTTGTTATTACCACGCAGGACTTTCTCCTAATGACATCCTATTCCTTTCACATGAATTCCACGAACCCTCCGCCTTCCAGACACTCGACTTCATCACAGTGTCCAAATGAGCAACGTCGCTGTTGTCGGTAGAGTCCAGAGAGGTACACCAATCTTTTTCACTCCCATGATGGCGTAAGAGGGCTTAATCGCACCAACTACTCAAGTACTCAAGGTTTTTCTTCTTTACAGAGCCCCTTCTGCCCCCTTGCTACAACCCCCCTTTTTTTTTGTTCTTTTACTGTGCAATCCGTTCGTATTCTCTATTCTCCATCTAACTTTCCACTCTCTCCTCACAATTGTTTTCTTAGTGGAACTGCGATGGTTTCCTCCTGTTGCACATTTAAAACCTTTTTTTCCTATCAATTTTCCATTCAGCGCGCCTGATATTCCTATTTTCTGAAAAACCAATGGGCTTCACACGTAAAAAGACAGAACACAGTTTTTGTAAATAATGGCCACCATGAATGAAAATGCAAAAAAAACCATCTCCTCATTATCTTTAAAGTTCCGACCCAGAAAACATGCTGATAGCGAGGCGATTCCTGAAAGAGGGGGGGGATGGGGGAGAGAGAGAGAGAGAGAGAGAGAGATAGAGAGACTCGACGCGTAATCTACGCATAGAGGCACCTCCATAAATCATACCAAGAAGCGGAAGGGAAGTGCCCCGCGGTTCTCTAACTCGGCGATTACGGCCCTGAGGGAGGCTCCTAGGTCCTTAGGTAAGTATGAAGGTAAATTTTACGTAACATTTGCTCCTCCAACGCATCCTGGAAATGGCATCGTAGATACGAGGTGCCATCAATCATTCACTGAAGATGGAAACTAAACCGTGCTCAGTTGACCTAAATTTTATATTCCAGTTCTAATATTTATCAAATGTGTAATGTATAGTATTTGATATCTGTAAAATCTTTGTATTTCTGAGGCATAAATTACCTACTAGGAAATTTGTGCCTCAGAAGTACAAATATTTTACAGATATGAAATCTTTGCATCTCTGAGGCATATATCACTTATGAGGAAATAAATGTATGCCTCAGAAGTACAAAGATTTTACAGATATGAAATCTTTGCATCTCTGAGGCATATATCACTTATTAGGAAATAAATTTATGCCTCGGAAGTACAAAGATTTTACAGATATCTAATCTTTGCATCTCTGAGGCATCAGTTGCCTATTAGGAAATTTATGCCACAGAAATACAAAGATTTCTCAGATATCAAAGCCTTTACATTAGCATTTGATAATCAATTATTAGGACTGAAATATAAAATTTAGGCCAAATGCCAAGCACTGAAACCTATGAGGTCATTCAATGGTGAATGGGAATTTTAGTAAAAAGGTCTGAAAGGTGTACAGGAGGAAAACCTCTCAGTAAGATAGTAGAGAGAGAATATGAACGGAGGCACAGTAAAAGGAATGAAAGGGTTGCAGCTATGGGTGCGAAGAGACGCTGTAACAAGCCTGAAGTAATGATTATACATAATTAATTGTTAGCTGTGTAGGATAATCTAGAAAAAATTGTCCTTGTCTCATTGGCATTTGATGTTTTTATCCAGTAGTAACTGTGCTTTGAACTTGATGTGAAAATGTTGATGAGATATTGAAATATAAATTATAAACAGGTGCGTGTTTATATTTGCATATAGGGGCAATCAAGATGTAAGAGTTATATGTGCTAAAACTCATACATCTTGATTGCCCCTATATGCAAATATGAACACGCACCTGTTTATACTTTATATTTCAATATCTCATCAACATTTTCACACAAGTTTAAATAAAAACATCAAATTAGCACCTCAGTGGTGTGATCGGTATGGTCTTGACCTGTCACCTCGGTGGCCGCGAGTTCGATTCTCGGGCATTCCATTGAGTTGTTAGAGATGTGTAGAAAAGTTCACTCTCGACGTGGGTTCGAAGTCCCGTAAGGGCCGTTGGTCCCGTTGCTGAATAACCCCCCCCCCACTGGTTCCCACGGAACGTAACAAAAAAAACATACAAACCCAAACAAAAAACAATCAAAATGCCAATGAGCAAGGACAATTTTTTCTATATTATAAAAAATAAACAAACAGAGACAAAAACACGAGGGCGCGCGCTCACGCACACATACACACACGTCTATATTGAGTAAAATTTAAAGATACTTGTAACACTGAAATAAACGTGTATTTAATCAATTTAAATTGGAAGAAACAAATATGGATAAGATTGAAAGGTATTTGTAACATTGAAATAAACATGATACGGACCCAATATAAAGATATCTGAAACATTGGAAGAAACAAACACAAAATTAAAATTCAAAGATATTTGTAACATTGAAGAAACATATGCTTGGAAAAATCTTTAAGATATTTGTAACATTCAGAAGAAAATAATGGGATGAAGTTTCAAGATATATGTAACATTCAAAGAAACATGACATGGATCAAATTTGCACGTATAAAACACCAAGTATTTAAAAAAAAAAACTTACTATACTTAAATCCCCTTGTAGCACAATAACAGAAAAACAGAATCCTAGGGCCTAACATAGATCACTAACGTCAAACCCAATTTTCTTTTATTGAAAACGCGAAGTGAATTATGAGACCTGTACTTCAACAGCCATATATTTCTATTGGTCGCTTATTTTTCAGTCTTAAACATTTGTAGTTCCAGGAATTTTTTTTTTTTTTACTTTGGGTAAGGAAAACTCTAATGCGACTATAAATCTTCTGCAGGATCAATTTGTCCGTGAAGTCCAGAAGAGATTTTAGGCTTAAGGCCTAATGGCTGAAATGTAGAATCAAATACGTGGGCGATTTGTTACTTGCGTTCCACTGATTCCGATGTATAGAGGAAAATAAGTCACGCCCACGGGCGTATTCGACAGATTTCTTTAACTTTCACCTAAAAATAAAGTTAAGGAAAAATTCCTCCGAAGACGGGCACCGTATACGCAAATGGAAATTATTCCTCTAAAAGATTTTCACTGATATGCTGTAGGGTTGTTTACTTGCATTAAGATTTTTCACCTGTTCCTTAAAAAGGTAGTAAAGTATTCTTTGCTTTTTTCACGGATGAAAAATTAAGTTGAAGAAATCTATAAATTATACTAACAATAAATAATATGCGGAGAAATAGTGGCACTGTAGCAACAATTTTTTAATGAAAGATAAATATGGTTAAACGAATTGAAGTGTTATAGAAGAATACCATGGTGAAATAACATTAGTTAGGAGGGACATTATTGGAAAATATTTAAAATTGCATGGCTCTATAAAAACGATTATTGCTAACCATAAGAAATTACGGAGGAGTTAAAGTAAATTTTAATGGATCACATAAACTTATTCTTAGTCTCCTTTCCAAAAACATTAATGCTTCCAGTGTAAAATCAATCAGTACTGGGAACTGTCTTCGGAGATCAAGAACTTAATCCCGAGGCTTATATCTTTTGGATAAGGTAATTTACAATTATTTTCATTCAAGTGGCTCGGAATTTTAATTAAAAGGTTAAGAGTTTTGAAATGTAGATGGTTAGAATTCTCAAGATCAAATATCTAAATACATCGTAATGCCAACATACTATTTATTAGTACTGAATATAACCAAAGTAAACCTTAATGGAGTTATGAAGTCTTGTTTGTATCAAGCGTCCTCATCTTTTTATTTTTATTTTTTTTTAAAGGAAAGTGGGTCAGTTTCTGGAGTTCAGGGTACTATGAAATAATGAGATATAGATAATCAATAGGGATAACTAAGGTAATAAAGCATCTTTGTTTAAAGAAACCCAATATTTCATTTCTCAATCTGAAGTTATGTGGAGATGCCATATAACACTCACTACCACCATTATAAACTACTTTACAGCCGTACCAGTATCAATTAATACAACATCAATCTATAGAAACGCAATATTCGATTTAGAAATATATTTTACATGTAGTTTAATGATTTCTGAAAATAAATAACGAGGTTTCCAATTAAGGTTTAGTAGACAACAGTGAAAGCAACAGAATTTGATTGTCTTAAAGGCTAATTAATTTAAACAAAATAGATTATTCAAACATCAATAAAAAGGTGAGGTTTACATGGACCACTTAATTAGGCTTTGCTGTGTATCTAAATCTGGATTTATTTCAAGGGTTATTGTGTTCCTTTGTTTATTGTTATTATCGCAGCTATATAACAAAAGAAAGTGGCGGTGTCCTCCTGTTCGTGAAAGAAAACGTTAATGATGAAGACTGAACACTAAATGCGTCCTAGTGTTCATTTGAACAAATGTAAAAGATGCATGATAATAAGCTAATTATGCTAATTACACTGATAGAAGTTTGGAGGCATACACTTTCTCAATATATCTGCTATCACTTATTTTTCTTGAATATTACACTTTATGAAAATGTGAAAGGTCACCTTTAGTATATTCTTACCTTGGTCTGAAGCTTATCACACAAGTCACGTCAATCACTATAGTCTAGCCAGAATTTATGGGAAAACTTCGCGGTCAATACCACCAAATGATGATATATATACCTTTCTCTCTCTCTCTCTCTCTCTCTCTCTGTGTGTGTGTGTGTGTGTGTGTGTGTGGAAAACTTTGTTGACCAAGTTATCCTTACATCCTATCCACAGACAGTGAGGTTAGAATCTAGCTGCTGTAGTTATGTATTTTAGATAAAGGAATTCAAAACTGATAGTCATTCATATCTTTTTCATGTACAGTGATGCTCAAATCTCATGCGACATGACTCCATAGGATTTCGTTAAAAATTCACTAACTGGCAACCTAAATGCTCCATATTTATCTATTATTTCAATGCGAAAACGCGATTATTGCATATATAAAGGCCATAATATGTTTCATAAGAGTGAAATCTGTCATATATTTCAAAACTGTAAGAAAATGTCACATGTAACAAATTTCAGAAAAAACTCTTACGAAACATTTTCAGATCTTTCGTTCACACATCGCTGAAGCATTTGACCAAAACGAAGTCGTCATCAAAACTCAGCTCTAATGTTAAATAAAAACAACGAAAAATTGTCATAACATTCATAATAATTCAAAAGCAAGCATAAAATTTGAAATAGTCCGATTTGATTGTTTTTACACATCAACGCAGAAAAAAAATTAAATATGTATATATACCTAGTAGAATGCGCCCACCAATATCAGTGTGTGAGGGGAGCATGTATGACGCACCATTAGTGTTGGTGCAACAACAACCACTTGGTGTAACATAGGTCTACAATAGTAGCGACAATGAAATTATCGTGAATACATTTACTTTTTATGTGTTACAGGAATATTTGGAATTTCATGCATAATTATTTGTTATATTTCTTAAATACAAAAATGATGGCATACTACCAATTTTTCGCCAATGCAATTATTCTTTTGTCAATAACCAAGAATTGTTCCTAGGCCTAGGTGTTAGATTTCTTTACTTTAGACTTGACATTCACATTTCTCTACAACAATTTCTAGCCAGAAAGCAAATGAGGTTATATACACATTCTTGCACTTCAAGTTACCCTATGAAAGAATAAATTATACACCAAAAGCTAGAAGAAGTACTGTTAAGAAAATAATATTTTAAACCAGTTGAAAAACAAGTGTTCCATACGCCTCGATATTAATACTTATATTTCGATTAATAGCCATCTTCTCCATATACTCAAAATCATCATCATCTTTTACAAATAAAAACATTAGTAACAAATTACATCTCAGAAGGCTTAGATTATTATTTTAGGCCTATAAATCATTTCGGAACATACAGACAGCTTGAACACAGCCTAAAACTTCAACATTCAAAGGAAACTGGTTGTAATTCTTATTCCTATTGTATTTGTCAAAGAACAATTAATCCCTACAAATAAATTCATTAGTAACAGATTACATCTCAGAAAGCTTAGATTATTCTTTTAGGCCTATAAAGCATTTTGCACTATAAAAACTGCTTAAACACAGCCGAAAGATTCAACATTCAAAGAAAACTTGCTTTAATTCATATTCCTACTTTGAAAAAGTTGTTATGGCTGTTTAGCTTATTAGGTCTACTGTTATAATGCAGCAGACGTAGTTATGTTGACCAGTCCGAGGGGCATGTTAAGTGTGCTTTCATTGATGGCACCGCTAACCTTATCACACCGCACTTTGAACTAAGCAACTTGAAAAAAGAAAAAAAAAATCAATTCAAATCACACAGATCTCGAATTTTACCAATGCATAAAAGGGATCATATTTATATAACCATAAGGAAAATGGGGCTAGCTGTAAATTCACAAACTTTTCGACATGTATGACATTAGAAAAAAAGTATAACACTACTTGGCAACATCACGTTGAGTCTGAGAATCTGGACGATACAAAAAGAATTATGTCGCATGAGATTTGAGCACCACTGTACACTCGGCAAGAAAAGTTAAGATACAGTTTTTTAAAATCTTCGGACATATATTGTTCAATAATGCCACACCTGGCAACTCTTGAAAGGGGGCGGAGCTTCAAAATTATAGCATTTGTTGCTTTCTAGATTCTGTTGAGGTCCTATAATCATTTATACTTGAATGTAGAAACAGGCTCTATATCATTCGTTATTGTTGGTTTGGTAACGTCAGTTCAGGGTAGAATATCGATCATCCTTTTTTAAAACCTGCTGTGAAACCTTATTTATAAGTAATGTTTGACACTAAACTGACGAAAAATTCATACGTAATTAAAGACAGATCTTAAACAATGAGAGATAGGGTTTTAAAATTTGGGGGCAGTACTCGTGGAAATCGTGAGAACAATACAGTAAAAAAAATATTATGACGATAGAGAGAGAGGGCGCGCAAGGGGCATAGGGGCCTATCGAATAGAGATACTAAAATTCAATATATTTACTTTGAGAGATTAAATGATAATATTTTTTCAAATGTTTCAAAAGTGGGGAGAGAGAGAGAGAGAGAGAAGCATAGGCCTATCTATAGAGATACTTAATTCATTATATTTACTTTGAGAGATTGAGTGATAATATTTTTTCAAATGTGTGTTTTGAAAAGTGGGGCGAGAGAGAGAGAAGAGAGGAGAGAGGAGAGAGAGAGGAGGAGAGAGAGAGGAGGGCAAAATCTGCTCCATGTGAAAGCTTAGGCCTATTTATAACTACTAAATTTCAGTATATTTTCTTTGGGGGAGATTGTGTGGCAATACATATATTTTAATAGTATGTTTTAGAAGTGGAGAGAGAGAGAGAGAGAGAGAGAGAGAGAGAGAGAGAGAGAGAGAGAGAAATAACAGTACTGGTGACGGACTTGTGACGGGGAAAGGCAGAAGAAATATAATGAATTAAGTATCTCTATCGATAGACCTATGCTTGCGCGATATGATATGACTGCCAAGATCGTGCTGCACTATGCTAGATAAAATTTGAAGGATCATAATATTCAAGTTAATTCTCTAAGAAATGCATACCCTAATCTTGATTACATTCGATAGTTGCCGTAGCATTCAAAAATTGTAAAAAGACGTGGAAAATTTTAGGCACAGGGTGCGGTCATTCTTGCTCTCTTGATATAGAATTTACTTTTGAAAATCGGGTTTCATCCACAAATCATTCACGAAAAAAGCTGTTTTAAGTAAAAATATTTATTACCACAAATAACTCTATATGTATTGCACAGGCAATTAAAGTTTTATATCGTGAGAGACCTTTCATTCTCGAGGCAAAGAAATGGAGTCGTGTAGGGCTGTAGGCTACTACGAACTGCTTTGTAATGGGAGCATATAGCTAGAAAATCTTTGAGCTAACATGCTACTTTAACCTTGATTAAGATTTATGTCTAAAGACAGTAGCTTTGTAAACAGCAACTAGCATTCGATCCATGTCAACGTCAAAGTAATCAAAGTGTGAAATCCTCCTCACATCATAGAAAACGCTCTTGTGGATGCAACTAGATTTGTTCAACCTACCTTAGCCGTCGCAACATTGAGTGCCATTGACGTCAGCTAACTTTAATCGCTTTGGAATACAAACATAAGTTTGTAGAAACTAAAATAATTGCATTCACCACTTACGATGATGCAATATATCCCCGTTCATGAAGCAAAACGAGTAAATATTGTCATCGTGATACATAGTACTAAAATCAGAAATTCACATTCTATCTACCAGATCTCTATGAACGAATCCATCTGAGAAATTCCAATTACTTCGGACATATATCGTGTTTTTAAGTATCTGAACGGTTTTGTTTTGCAGTTTTAGCTTATATGATATAATTTGCAGTATATTTTCATATTCTAGAGTAAATTTAGCGATATTATGTCTCTTCAGTAAAAACAAATGGGAAATTGGATGAACGAACGCTAATGAAAACTGTATCTTCAGTTTTCTTGTCGAGTGTACATAATTATTTTTACTATATTTATGATATTCATCTTTGTTATTTTTATTGCCTTTACTATTCTATTTGTTGGTTTTGAGCAGCCATCACCTAACTGACCTTTGTCTCGTGATTATTCCAAGAGGCGTCTGCATCATGAATGTTCTAGACTGGTTGAATAAATCTTCATCTATGATTAACATAAATGTCCCTCTTATATTAACATAAATCCCATCCAGGATTAACACAAATCCCCATCTTGGATTAACATTAATGTCCATCCAAGATTAACATAAATCCTAATCCATGATTAACAAATTCCCCATCTAGGACAAACTAATCTCCATCCATGATTTAGAGAAATACCCATCCGGAGCTAACATAAATCCTATTCAGGATTAACCTAAGTCTCCATCCAGAATCAACATTAAATCGCCATCCAGAATTAACATAACTCCCATCCAGGATTAACATAAATTTCCATTCAGGATTAACATAAATATCCACCTAGGATTTACATAAAATCCCATCCAGGGTTAACATAAATCTCCAACCAGAATTAACATAAATCTGCATCGAGGATTTACATAAGTCCTCATCCAAGATTAACACAACTCCCCACCCAGGATTATCCTCATCAATGATTAACATAAATTGCCACCCAGGAAATCGCCATCATGGATTTACTGAAATCCCTATCCATGATTAGCATAAATCCCCATCCAAGATTAGCAAAAATCACCATCCAAAATTAACATAAATCCCATTCCATGATTAACAAAAATCTCCATCCAGGATTGACATAAATCCCCACCCAAGATTAACATAAATCACCATCTATGATTAAACTAAATTCTCATCTATGATTTACATAATTTATATCCCCATCCAAGATTAACATAAATCCCCAACTAGGATTAACATAAATCCCAAACCCAGGGTTAACATAAATCCCCCATCCAGAATGAACATGAATGACCACCCAGGATTAACATATATCCCAATTCAGGATTAACCCAAATCCTCATACAGGATTACCTTAAATCCCCCATACAGGATTAATGTAAATTCTCTTCCAGGATTAACTTAAATCACCATCCAGGATCCACCTGTGCCTCCTCGTGACCATACCTAAATCCCCATGCAGGATTAATATAAATCTCCAACCGGGATTAACATAAATCCCCATTAGGATTACCAGAAATCCTCATCTGGGATCCACCTATGTCTCCTCGTGTCCACACATAAATCCCCATGCAGGATTAACATAAATCCCCAACAGGGATTACCATAAATCCTCATCCGGGATCCACCTGTGTCTCTTCGTGACAATACCAAAATCCCCACGCACAGGAATAATAGAAATCTCCAACTGGGATTAACGTAAATCCCCAACTGGGATTAATCCTCTTCAGGATTAACTTGAATCTGCATCCAGGATGCAGCTGTGTCTCCTCATATTTACACTTAAATCCCCATACAGGATTAACATAAATCCCAACCGGGATCCACCTGTGTCTCCTCGTGTTCATTCAGTCGTAGACGCTCCTTCAGCGGAGCTATTTAAGGCAGAGCTAAAGCAAGGTATACAACGAAGCTCCAAATAACGAGAGGCAATATTTGCTTTGTCCGCCGACCAAAAGACTCATTAAACGTTGTCAAAGGTCGTCCAACGAGCGTCAGACCGTTGGCAGCATACAAACACGTCGTTATTTTGTTGCTTAGGTATGAGAGTTAAAGCCTAGAGATCACCGACCCAAGAGCTGTTTTATCTCGTTCCGCCATCGGTTTTCATTCTCGCTTCCTACAGTTCTCATGTTTAAGGGAATAGAAGACTTAAAAGTTAAAGTTCTCTCTCTCTCTCTCTCTCTCTCTCTCTCTCTCTCTGACAACAAGATTCTGACCAACAAACAGAGAGGACCGATCCTGACACAAAAGGAAACCACTGGAAATTTCATTTTATGCATAATACTTTAGGTGAATGGCTACATGCGCCCCGCCCCTTCCCCTAGAAATAAAAAGAAGTTATTGGTATCACTTTCTTAAGGAGCACAGACTCTTTTGTTGACAGGGAACCTCGTTGGGATTTAGAAAACAAAAGAAAGTAATCCCTTTGTCTTCGAGGTCGATGGATTGATACAATCAACTCTTTGAACGATTGACTATATATATATAGATATATATATATATATATATATATATATATATATACATTACAACAAATTGCTTATAAGTTCATTATATATGTGTATGTATATATATATATATATATACTATATATATATATATATATATATATATATATATATATATATATAAAGAGGATGCCCACAGAGAGTCGTGCAACCCATATGCAAAAACCAAAACACCATTTTGCTTACTCATTCCAGTTAATTGCAGCAAAGGCCTGATGGAATGAAACCTGATCGAAAATAGATGTTGTTGCTGCGTCATTGACTGTCCAAATTGAATTTCAATTTAGTCCAATTCAGGATGGAAATAAAACGAACGTTAGAATACAGTAAGAGTGATAATCTGTTTAGAAAGGGATTAGGCAGGTTTAAATTTTAGTTATCCCGGATAATAATTAAAATAATTCTCACTACATTTTGGTCGAAGTTCTGAGCATGAAGTCAGCTACTGGATTCTCACTTTGAAAAACATAATTTTAGCATACGAATATATATAAGCAACTTAACTGCGATGAAATATTATGTATTTCTTGTGTTTTTTCATATCGCTGCTACGCTCACGAAAATAAACCTTGAACGGGGAAAGACTTTATTAATAAGCTAATCCTCTGTTTTGAAATAGATACTTTAGCTAACTATAGAAGATTTAGCAGCTTTCCGTCTGAAAAACTTTCCTCTCAATAGAATTTAATCAAATCGAACACCAATTACGCTGGAACTCAGTGGCCACACATTCTCTTTGGAGTACTTAGATCGGTTTCCATTGTAGAATTGTATTTCCATGAATCCAGTGTAATAAACGATTAGTAAACGCTTTCTTGATCAGTTTCCGTTATGGAATTGTGTTTCATGAATCAGAATAATAAATGCATCCTAGATCGGTGTCCATAGCGGAATTCCATTTTTCCGAATCCACAGCAATAACGAATCATAAATGCTTCCTAGATCAGTCTACAAATTAGAATCATATTTTCATGACTCCAGAATAATAAACGGCTCGTAGACTTTTTTGCATTGTGGAATTGTATTGTCATGAATCCAGAATATAATAAACGCTTCCCGGATCAGTTTCCATCTGGAATTGTATTTTCATGAATCCAGAATAGTAAATGCATTCCAGATCAGTTTTAATTCAGGAATGTATTCTCATGAATCAGGAATTATAAGCGAATAATAAACGCATCTTATATCAGTTTCCATCGTGGAATTGTAGTTCCATGAATCTAGGACAATAAATACTTAATAGATCAGTTACCATTGTAGAATTGTATATTCATGATTCCAGAATGATAAATGAATAATAAGCGCATCTTATATCAGTGTCCATTGTGGAATTGTATTTTCCTTTATCCAGAATAATAGATAAATCAGTAATAAGTAAATCAATGCCCATTGTGGAATTGTATTTTCATGAATCCAAAATGGTAGCTGAATAATAACGCTTCCTAGATCAGCTTCAATTCCAGGAGGAATTGTATTTTCACGAATCCAGAATGACAAACGAAACATAAACACTTCCCAGATCAGTGTCCATCGTGGAATTGCATCGTCACGAATCCCTGGACGCATAACCACCTCTGTCCTCCCACGCCACAAATCAGCAGTCGGTCTCGCCACCGCGAATGTCAGTCAGTGCAAGCTACGGGAAACCGTTTCTCCCTTGTTTTAATTACGTGCGGCGCTAATCAACTCAATCTGGCGCAGCGCTGTAATGAAATCCGCCGAAAGTCCAATACAAATGTCAGCCCACGTAATCAAAGCTGGCGCGGGTTTTGGCCGAATTACTTTTTAAGCTGCGTATATAGAGTTAGATTCCAATAACGAACGGCCGCTGTTTATTGTCGCTTAGAGCGTTTGACACACGGAGCGCGCATCTGTGGCTCTGTACGAGAAGTGATGGCTATAACGTATAAGTGACGAGGGGCTGTCATTGTCAGGAGCGTAAATGATTCAAATCGACAAAAATATCAGCAGGAATATGAGTCAAAATTATCGTTTCTTATTAAAGATAAGAACATAATGTTATATTTATACTAGGTCGTGCTAAATTATTTCTGAAAGGTAATAAGAACGAGTCTACAAGCCTGATTTCTAATTGTAATCGACCTGAAGTACAAAACGAAGAGACCACAGTGGAAGTCAGAAAGTTATTTAGTGCAGAGTTCATGAAAATAAACTATTTAAGAAAATAAAACTATTGACTCTTGTGTTCCCAATCTTCATATTGTCTACTCGTACAAGAAATTTTTTCTCGTCGATCAAACCTCATTTCCTTTCGGGAAGTCATGGTATTCGACGAGATGCAGGTGGACTTGACTGCAATAAAGGTACCAAAAAAAAAAAAAAAAACTACCCTAAAACGAATTCCATATCCTGATAATTTGTCCTTCAACTTAAAAGCTTCAGAAGAACGGATCTGCCAAGACAGGGTATCTAGCAAGCAGGGGGGAACGTTTTTCCATGAATCTTTCATTGGAGTCTGACTTTTAACATTTCCTCGAACTGAATTTTTCTGCTTATCTGCAACCCGACGTTGACAGTTCCGGAAGTAAGGTAAGCATCTCTGTCGGTGAGTTCTCGTGGCCATATTTTTTTTTATTTCGTTTTTGCATGTATAGGTATGTGTTCACACACACACAGCCACACATAATGTATGTATGAATGTATGTGTATATATATGTATATATATATATATATATATATATACACATACATTCATGCATACACTTATGTGTATGTATGAATGAAACACATATATATATATATATATATATATATATATATATATATATATATATATATATATATATATATGTGTTTTCATTCATACATAACACATAAGTGTATGTATGAATGTTGTGTATATATATATATATATATATATATATATATATATATATACATATATATATATATATATATATATATACACATACATTCATACATACACTTATGTGTGGCTGTGTGTGTGAACATATATATATATATATATATATATATATATATATATTATATTATATGTGTG
>NC_087206.1:8788034-8790534 GCF_015104395.2 Macrobrachium nipponense
GGCCTGCGTTGTTGGTACCTGTAGCGGCAACTGCCAGACGCACGATCATCGATAGATTTAACCCTAAATGAAATAAAAACTGTTAGAGGGTTACAATTTGATATGGTTGATGTTTTGGAGGGTGGAATGGCCAACATACCAATTTGCAACCCTTTAGCATCAATAGATTTTTATTTTATTTAGGGTTAAATTTAACAATGATCGTGCGTCTGGCACTCACCGCTTTTATAAGATCTGAGGGCGGACAGAATAATGCGGACGAAGAGAAAATAGCCATCTCATAGTTTTTTTGACAGAAAACTAAAATAAATAATAAAAAATAAATAATAAAATAAAAATTAAAAATTAAAAAAAAACAAAGAAAGTCCCATCATAGAATAGAAGAAAATAACGAAAATACTTCGAAAATGAAACGAGATATATAAGATTTTCCCGTCTCGTACCTTCGTGTTTCCGAAGGAAATTGCTCAAAGTCAGTTCCAGAATTGATTCCGTGGAGGAAAAAAAGTGACAATTTCAAAACCTAAAAACTTTTGCAGCAGAGGGATTTAAAATTAAGCGTTTTCTGAAAAAATAAAGACAATAAAAAAGAGATCTTTCCAACTGGAGTATTTCTTTATTCTTGCGTAAAAAAAAAATGAAACATATTGTTACTTTCGTTTTAACTTCATTGTTGAAGGTTCGGAAGAATTATTGAGTGTAGAGAAAAATCAGGATCCCGAGGGAATTGTGAAGGATGAGTCCAAAACTACAATCAATACTTCTTCATGAGGAATAAATATACAATACAATAAATAACCACTATTAAAAAACCTAAACTCATCATAAGTAGTACTTGTCATCCAAATCAATTTCTACTAACTTTCTATCTTTAGGGGAGATTTTTAAAAATTAACTATCTCTACATGATGAATAAATATCCGTTTACAATCAACAATATTTATTATGCAAAAAAAAAAAAAAAATCTTTATCTTTAGGGGATATTTGAAAATTCACTATCTCTACATGATGAATACGTTACCAGTAAATCACCTTTATGCAAATAAACACACACACACACACACGCACACGCACACACACACACACACACACACACACATATATATATATATATATATATATATATATATATATATATATATGTGTGTGTGTGTGTGTGTGTGTGTGTGTGTGTGTGTGTGTGTGTATAAAAGCTCATCATAACTATATTTGTCAAGCAAAACAATTTTTGTAAACTTTCTACCTTTAAGGGAGATTCGAAAATCCACTATTTTAGGCTAAAAGGTGTTTTAAAATTTTTAATGTTACAGCAAGCGTAAATCCCACCATTTTTCAACGAGCGAGAGAGAATAAAAATCGGTGACGAGAGATCGTAAAGTGGAGAGATGAGGCATCACTGGACAGTTCTCTAAGTCTTTATCTCTCCCACCGGTCACCGTGAACAACCCCTGACTGAAAGTGCCATAAAAAGTATGTTGAAACGGAGGCGTTCGAAGTACTTACCTGGAGCTCACGTTCTCGGGAGAGAGAGGTATTTATCAACGTTACTGTACTACTAATAGAACAGGGTTATCCTTTTTAATGAAACTATATCTATACGTGTATATTCCCTTTGTATATATATATTTATAAAATATATATATATATATATATATATATATATATAGATATATATATATATATATAATGTTATTCTGAAAGTAATGTAGAGGCAAGTTTGACAGTAAGGCAAACCGTTTCCATATTTTATTACGTGCAAGATCACCCCCCCCATCTTTATACACACACACACACACACACACACACACACATATATATATATATATATATATATATATATATATATATATAAAATGGGGCGATTCTGTACAGAATACAATATGAAATGGTCTTCTTTACTGTCAATCCTATCTCGGCATCACTTACACCATAAAATAAGAAGGGTTCTCTATCAAAGGTGTAAAATAAGTGTAAAAATGGAATCAAATTTACAAATGACGTTTCTGTCGTCAGCCGGATTCACGCAAACAGGTCCTAAACTTGTTAAAATGGAGACCAAGTAGCCCAAAGAATGACGCAACTACCTGGGCCCAAACAGTCGACAGAATTACGCAACTACTGGAGCCCATATAACCGAGAGAATGACACAACTACCAGAGCCCAAACAGTCGACAGAATTACGCAACTAGCGGAGCCCAAATAGCTGAGAGAATGACGCAACTACCGGAGCCCAAACAGTCGACAGAATCACAAAATTACTGGAACCCAAATAGCCGTGAGAATGACGCAACTACTGGTGACCAAACAGCCGAGAAAACGACGTGACTAATTGAGCCCAATGAGCTTAGAGAATGACGAAACTACCGGAACCTAACTAACAGAGAGAATGAAGCAACTACCGGAGCCCAAATAGACGAGAGAATGACGCAACTGCCGGAGCCTGCCTAAACAGTCGACAGAAAGACGCGACTACCAGAGGCAAAACAGCCAAAAAATGAC
>NC_087206.1:8800534-8815534 GCF_015104395.2 Macrobrachium nipponense
CATTCCACTATTCCTGCGCTGTATCTGATTACTGGCACTGCCCATGTGTTTATGGCATTTATCATATTTCCGGCGTTGAGTTTTCACTTGAGTATCGCCTTGAGTCTGCATATATTCTTCCCTGATCGTGTCCTTCATGTCTTGGTGTTTTATATCCTCTCTCTCCATTATTCCCCAAGTATTTTGTATCCTGTGTTTGATGTTGCTCCCATCCGGTAGCTTTATCCCTTCAGTTCTTGTTACTTTGCCCATTTGTATATTGACTATGGCACATTTTTTCTATTCCAAACTCCATCCTGATGTCCCCAGATACAATCCTTACAGTCTGGATTAGGGTATCTATTTTCCTTAATGCTCTTACCATACAGCTTAATGTCGTCCATGAACATCAGATGGTTAATTCTGTTGCCTCGTTTCTTGATGGTGTTTTCCTCTGCCCCATATATTTTCTGGCATTCTATTAGCCATGTGTGTTGTATCATGTCGAAGGCTTTCTTATAGTCAATCCATGCCATGCTTAGGTTGGTTTTCCTTCTCTTACTGTTCTTCATTACCATTTTTGTCTATCAGGAGCTGGTCTTTTGTGCCCCTACACTTCCTTCTGCAGCCTTTCTGTTGATTGGGGATGGTGTTTTTATCCTCTAGGTAGTTGTATAGCCTTTCGCTGATGATACCTGTTAGTAACTTCTACATTATTGCAGGGCAGGTGATAGGCTGTAGTTACTGGCTATATTTCCCTTACTCTTGTCTTTTGTACTAAGGATGTTCTTCCTGTGGTCATCCATTTGGGCGCATGGCGATTTGTGATACAATACTGGAGTTATTCTGATATTCTTGGGTGTAGGGCTGCTCTGTGAGCAAGAGCCCGTGCTGACACAAGGTCAGCTAAATCAAAAACAACCACTGGAATTCAGGTCCCTCAGCAGTTATCGCTTGATAATGTCCGTCGATCAGGAGGAAACGTCGCGTTGGAGAGAGAGAGAGAGATGAGGAGAGAGAGAGAGAGAGAGGAGAGAGGGAGGAGAGAAAATTGTATAAGCAATAATAAATAACAAATGACTCAACCGAATTTTACCATGCCCTTTGGTGCGTTTGCTCGCCAGTCTAAGCAACAACGAGAAAGCCGTCATCAGAAAGATAGAGAAGACTCTTTATAAGATTAATAGTGCTGAAGCAGCAGTCATTTTTAACAAAACATATTATTATTATTATTAGTATTATTATTATTATATTATTATTATTATTATTATTATTATTATTATTATTTTTATTTTTTTATTTTTATTATTATATTATTATTATTATTATTATTATTATTATTATTATTATTATTATTATTATTGTCTATCACAGTTCGCCAATTTGACTGGGTGATATGTATAGTGTGGGGTTCCAGGTTTCCTCCTGCCGTCCTTAGGAGTCCATCATTATTCTTAGTATGTGAGCCTGTTTTCTAGGAGGGCACACGCTTCTGCCATGAGGTCCATGGGTTTACTTACGAAGCCTCTAGTTTTTTCGAGATTCCGTGTTAATTATTATTATTTATTATTAATATTATTATTATTATAGATTAACGTTTAGATTTTTAGATTCCCAAGTGATTTGCTGCCCATTCAAATAAAAAAGGGATGCAATGATGAAAGCAGTACTATAATATAAAGACTTTACTTAATCTGCAGTAATTAGAAATAAAAAATTGGGTTAAGATTAATGTCATAGCTATCATGCTTGAAAGGATAAAAAAACATGACGATGTTATGAAGAGGATTGCCAAACAAATTATAACATGGAAAAACAAAGAAATAAAGGAAATGATAACAAAGTATGAATAAAGTGTATTTCATACTTTTTCAAGGTAAATTAAAAAAATGGGAAAAGTTTCACTAAAATAATGTATTCTGATAAGGATTATATTCCCCAGAAGGAGAGCATAAAAACCACAGTGAGAATAAGATAAAAAAAAACTCGGCCTCATAGAGAAATGAAAAGCAACGATTAAAAAAAAAAAATTATGTCTCCCAAAAGGGTCATAAAAAATGAAGGACACTGAGATAGAATATGAAAGAAAAACATAAAACAGAGAAAAAGTTTGGGTTGGAGCACAGTAATGGAAGCAGGTTTTGTGCTGTTCATCAAAGCTGGACTTTATTTTTTAGTAATAAAGTGAATTTGAATTACAATTGCAGATAGAAATACAAAATTCATCTGATTACTCCCTGGAATGAAACCAATGAAACCATAAGTTTATTATTTCTAGAAAAAGAGGTCAAACGTTTATTACCCCAGAAAATAAAGTCAAATCGTCTATTACTCCCATGAAAGGAAGCCAAGCGTCTGTTACTCGAGGGATATATAGCCCAAACGTATATATTACTCCTATAAAATGAATCCAAACGCTTATTATTCCCAGAAAATAAAGCCAAACGTTTATTACTCCCAGAAAGTGAAGCCAAATGTCCATTACTCCTAGAAAAAGAAGCCAAATTTAAATTTTATTACTCCCAGAAATGAAGCCAATGTTTATTACTCCCAGAATTGAAGTCAAATGTTTATTACTCCTAGAAATTGAAGTCAAATGTCTATAACTCTATTACTCCCAGAAAAATAAAGCCAAACGTCTATTACTCACAGAAAATAAAGCCAAATGTTTATCACTCGCAGAAATTGAAGCCAAATTGTATTAATCCCAGAAATGAAGCCAAATGTCTATAACTCTATTACTCCCAGAAGATAAAGCCAAACGTCTATTACTCACAGAAAATAAAGCCAAAGTTTATTACTCCCAGAAAATAAAGCCAAATGTCTATTACTCACATGAAATAATGCCAAATGTTTATTACTCCCAGCAAATAAAGCCAAACGTCTATTACTCACAGAAAATAAAGGTAAATGTTTCTTACTCCCAGAAATTGAAGCTATATGTTTATTACTATTAGAAAATAACGCCAAATGTTTATTACTCCCAGAAAATGAAGGCAAATGGTTATTTTGCCAAATGTTTATCACTCCCAGAAAATTAAGCCAAACTTTTATTACTCCCAGAAAAATTAAGCGAAACGTTTATCACTCCCAGAAAAATTTAGACAAATTTTATTACTCCCAGAAAAATTAAAGCCGAAACGTTTTATCACTACCCTTTTAGATTTAGGACATTACTTTCCAGAAAAAATAAAACCAAACTTTTATTAACACCAATTTTACGCCATTTTTGCCAAATCCACCTGATGTCCCAGATACAATCCTTACAGTCTGGATTTAGGGTGTCTATTTCCTTAATGCTCTTGACCATACAGCTTAATGTCGTCCATGAACATCAGATGGTTAACTCTGTTGCCTCTTATCTTGAGTTGGTACCCAGCATCCATCATCTGCAGTACTTTTGTCATGGGAATCATGGCTACTACAAAGAGTTGGTGGGGAAAGTGAGACACCCTGGAAGATCCTTCTCCTGATATTAACCTCTGCTAGTCTTATTCCAGAGCTTGTAACTATTGTATTCCAGTTGCGCATTGTATTTTTGAGGAAGCTGATGGTGTTTTCTTCTGCCCCATATATTTTCAAGCATTCTATTAGCCACGTGTATGGTATCATGTCGAAGCTTTCTTATAGTCTATCCATGCCATGCTTAGGTTGGTTTTCCCTCTCCTACTGTTTCTTCATTACCATTTTGTCTATCAGGAACTGGTCTTTTGTGCCCCTATACTTCCTTCTGCAGGCTTTCTATTGGTGGGGATGGATGTTTTATTGTTATTATTATTATTATCATTATTATTATTATTATTATTATTATTATTATTATTATTATTAATATTATTATTATTATTATTATTATTATTATTATTATCATTATTATTATTATTATATTATTATTATTATTATTGTATATTAGTATATATATATATATATATATATATATATATATATATATATATATATATATATATATATATATGACTCAAATTATCCTCTATTGAAAATTATATGGCAGATTCAATAATACGTCTTTTGGTAATTTCATATGTTACTTTATCATTTAGACAGTAAAAAAAATGGTATAATTGCTCAGAAGTCTTTGCATGATTGCACTCAGTGTTAACTTAGGGACAAAGCGTAAAAGACTCAGAGTAATTTCCCTTTTCTTGCAATTTGGTTTGGTTTCATTTTTCTCGGAGTAATAAAAATTTGGCTAAATTTTCTGGAGTAATAAACATTTTGCTTAATTTTTTCTGGAGTAATAAAAATTTGGCTGAATTTTCTGGGAGTGATAAACATTTGGCAAAATAACCATTTGGCTCCATTTCCGGGGAGTAATAAACATTTGGATTCATTTTCTAAGAGTAATAAAACATTTGGCTTCAATTTCTGGGAGTAATAAACATTTGGCTTATTTTTCTGGGAGTAATAAACATTTGGCTCTATTTTCTGTGAGTAATAAGCATTTGGCTTCTTTTTCTAGGAGTAACAGACATTTGGCTTTATTTTCTGGGAGTAATAAACGTTTGGATTAATTTTCTAGGAGTAATATATACGTTTGGCTATATTTCCCTCGAGTAACAGACGTTTGGCTTCCTTTTATGGGAGTAATAGACGATTTGGCTTTATTTTCTGGGTGTAATAAAATTTTGGCTTCACTTTCTGAGGGTAATAAACGTTTGACTTCTTTTTCTAGGAATAGTAAACTTATGGTTTCATTGGTTTCATTCCAGGGAGTCGTCAGATGAAGTTTGTATTTCTATTTGGAATTGTAATTCAAATTCACTTTATTACTAAAAAATAAAGTCCAGCTTTGATGAACAGCACAAAACTGCTCCAACCCAACTTTTTTTTCTGTGTATGTTTTTCCTTTTATATTCTATCTCAGTGTCCTTCATTTTAATGACCCTTTTGGGAGACATTATTGTTTTTTTTCATCGTTGCTTTTAATTTCTCTATGAAGGCGAGTTTTTTTTTTTCTCATTCTCACTGTGGTTTTATTGCTCTCCTCTGGGGAATATATCCTTATCAGAATACATTATTTTAGTGAAATATTTTTCCCACTTTTAATTTACCTTTAAAAAAGTATGAATACACTTTATTCATACTTTTTTATCATTTCCTTTATTTCTTTGTTTTTTTATGTTTATAATTTGTTTGGCAATCCTCTTCATAACATCGTCATGTATCTTTTCAGCATAATAGCTATTACATTAATCTCAACCCATTTTCATTCTATTACTGCAGATTTAATGAATGCATTAAGCAAGTCTTTATAATATGTATAATACTGTTTTTCATCATTGCATCCCATTTTTATTTGATGTCAGCAAATCATTTGGGAATCTAAAACGTTAATCTATAATAATATAATAATAAATAATAATAATAATAATAATAATAATAATAATAAATAATAATAATAATAATAATAATAATAAAGAATAACTAATAATAATAATAACACAGAATCTCGAAAAACTAGAGGCTAAAGTAACTCCACGACTCATGCAGAAGAGTGTGCTCCTAGAAACAGCTCACATACTAAGAATAATGATGGACTCCTAAGGAGGCAGGATGAAACCTGGAACCCCACACTATACATACCACCCAGCTAAATTGGAGAGCTCGTGATAGACAAATAATAATAATAATTAATAATAATAATAATAATAATAATAATAATGATGATGATATACAGAGACAGGAGAAAGACAAGCAAAACAGAGGAATGGCATAACAAACAATGCACGGACAATACATGAGACAGACTAAAGAACTAGCCAGCGATGACACGTGGCAATGGCTACTGAGGAGAGGGCTCAAGAAGGAAACTGAAGGAATGATAACAGCGGCACAAGATCAGGCCCTAAGAACCGGATATGTCCAAAGAACGATAGATGGAAATAACATCTCTCCCATATGTAGGAAGTGCAATACGAAAAATGAAACATAACCACATAGCAAGCGAATGTCCGGCACTTGCACAGAACCAGTACGAAAAGAGGCATGATTCAGTAGCAAAAGCCCCTCCACTGGAGCCTGTGCAAGAAACACCAGCTACCTTGCAGTAATAAGTGGTACGAACACCAACCTGAGGGAGTGATATAAAACGATCAGGCAAAGATCCTCTGGGACTATGGTATCAGAACGGATAGGGTGATATGTGCAAATAGACCAGACGTGACGTTGATTAACAAAATCAAGAAGAAAGTATCACTCATTAATAATAATAATAATAATAATAATAATAATAATAATAATAATAATATCATGGAGTGAATGAATGGCTTTATAGAGGTGCCCCTGGAACGCCATGTACAGAAAAAATTTGAGAAAAGAAAACGGCTGGAAAATGAACCAATTGCGCCTTCACTCATTCCAACATAAAGTAGGGTCAAGCTATCATATGACCCGGGTGGTAAATCTCAGCATCACGCTGACCGTTTGTTTTGGGGTATCGTCCTACTTCCTGGAATTCCACTGACGTTCCAGGAGAACTCATTCTCAATAATCGAGCTCATTACAGTAAGAAATTCATTAATAAAACCGATAGTTGTTCCATGAACAGGCTTGAATTCCTCACGAACAAAATCGTGCACTACTTTCAAACGCTTGTATTTGTTTAAGTTCTTACAGAAGTTTTCCATCTGATTCCTTGAAGACGAAAACGGAATTGGATTCCTTAATTTGCCCAGTTATGACTCTCTCACTTATTTTATGTTGAAATGAATTATTCTCTTCACGTTACCACTCTCAGCCTATACACTGCTAAGTGTGTAGTATACATATTTTGGTAAGTTACACTAGTGTAAAGATAAAGTCTGTGAGACCATGAACCCCTCATACGACGTATTAGAATACATATATATGTATATATGTATATATATATATATATATATATATATATATATATATATATATATATATATATGTGTGTGTGTGTGTGTGTGTGTGGTGTGTGTGTGTGTGAGTTGAGTACATATTGAGGCAAGCTAGTTCTGTAAGGATAAAAAAATCTAAGGCAATGCATCCTTCAAACGAATGTTTTGAAATAAACCAAATCCAAATCAATCAATCCTCATTTTCGCGTTCCCATACGATACCAAACTCTTCGATAATCATGTGTTTTGAGATATAGATATATTCGTACACTTCCTTTAACCGAAAACCCCCCCCCCCCCCCCCCCCCCCCAACCCCCCCCCCCCCCCCCCCCCCCCTCACCACGCCAACTTCCTTCCTTCCCAATTCGACGTCGAGCCCTCGTCGACCGCCAGATGTCATTCTTTCAGTCGAGTGTGATGATTAATGAATTGGGATTTATATATAATAAATCCGTCTGGTTCCAACCGGAAATGAAGCCGAATTCATGAGTAATGGAGTTCAATTGACGCTCGCTATATCGCCGCAAACTCCAGTGGGCCCTTAAACCGAGGACACTACTTGTCAAAATTTCTATTGCCCTGTGTCACCGCGGATGTTGGGTTAGGGGAGGCTGCATTTGACTGCAGATGCCATTTTAGGGTTAAATGGTTTTGGCGGCATTTTTTTTTTTTTTTTTTTTTTTTTTGTAAAGTGTCGTTTTGAGGTTATTTGGTTATTATTATAATTATTATTATTAACTGGGTAAATATTTTTCTTTGATTTTTTTTTTAATACTCATCCAGTCGTTTTAAGGCTATTATTATTATTATTATTATTATTATTATTATTATTATTATTATTATTATTATTATTATTATTATTATTATTGCGAAATGCATTTTTATGATGGACATGATTTTTAATTAATTATCAGCTAATACTAAGAAATTATTAACTAGGTTAAATGCTTTCTTGATTTTTTGTAATATTCTTCCTGTCGATTGGGGGTATTATTATTATTATTATTATTATTATTATTATTATTATTATTATTATTATTATTATTATTATCATTATTATTATTATTTATTATTATTATTATTATTATTATTATTCTGTTGAATGAAATGGCAGAATTCATCGAATTAATCATATATATTATCTTTTCTATTTTTCTTATTACTCGCTTTTTCTGGTTCAGGAGGCTTTATTAATCAAAGACTGGTATTATCTAAGGCAATGAATCCTTCAATATCGAAATAATTGACCAAACCACTGATCCCCGACGTTTTACGAATCCTGGAAGCCCTCCATATAGGAAAGGAGAAATCTAACTTGAACATTACCCAAGAAACGTTTCTCCTCCCTACCGCCGCCCGAAGATCAGCAGCGAACGACCACCCAAATATCCAGGAGCACCAGCGGGATGATAGGATTCCTGCCGCAGGTAGGGACTCCCTGACATTCATTCCCCGATATACTACTGGAGCGCTCACACGGCTGAATCCCTGCAACCATCGACGAGAGATCCCAGACTTCGACCCAGACCGGCTCGACCAATGAGAACGCAGCTCTAGGATTCGAGCCACTATAAATATCGGCATGCAGACACCATCTCTTCACTTCTACTGCTAACCAGCCAAGAAGATGACCTACGAGAAGGTTGAAACGTCGTGATAAGCAGTAATACCAGCTGAATACCAGAGACGACCCCGGCCTGACATTGACCTTTCTTATGGAATGATACCAACACCGACGAAGACCCTGCTTCATCTGACCCAGAGGAACGACTTCCTAAATACCAATATTCAGATAATACCAGTATACTGATAATACCAGTCTTTGATTAATAAAGCCTGTTCTAAATAAAATACCACTTTCAACATTATCCCAAATATGAATATTCGACAATTATTGCAAAGTATCGCTGAGCCAGAAAAGCGAGTAATAAGAAAAATGGAAAAGATAATATATAAGATTAATTCGCTGAATTCTGCCATTTTATTCAACAGAATTTGTTTAAACGAGGGTCTTCTTCCAAAATATATTATTATTATTATTATTAGTTATTATTATTATTATTATTATTATTATTATTATTATTATTATTATTATTATTATTATTATTATTATTATGCCAATATGCATTTTTATGAGGATAATGATTACTCCTGCTATGTCAATATAATTATCATTAATATTCTAATTACTAATTTATCCTGAAACGCTAAGAAATTAAACAAACCTTATAAAAAGAACATAAATACCGGACAAAAAAAAAAACACCAAATATAATAATAATTAAATGGCAAAATAAATATTTTCAAAATAAAACAAGAGTATTGTGCTATGAATGAATAAAATGATCAAAATCTTTTAGAATAAGTTGAGCTTAGAATGCTCTTCTTGGAAGGAGTCTTACGTTGTAAATGCTACAGGGTGTATAGATTTCATAATTTAAAAAGAAGCTAGCTTTTAGGGGAGCGGGGGTGCGGGGGGAATTTTGAGAGGATATAGAAATAAAATAATCATTAAAAGGAAATCTTAAGATTATTCCATACTTATTTTACCATACATTTTTCAAAAAAGTGAAATTCGAAATAATAAATGTAATTGACCAAATTACTCGAGAACCTTTAGCTTTATATTTTGGGGTGGGGGGGGATGGGGGGAATCCTTGAGAGGATATGGAGATAAAATGGTCATTAAAATGATATCTTAAGATTTTTCCATACTTATTTTACCATATATTTTTCGAAAAAAAAAAAAGGTAAAATCGAAATCATAAATGTAATTGGTCAGATTATTCGACACCCTTAGCATTATAAAAATAAACAATAACACTAATTTTTGTTCGGGATACCAGGTCAGTGGCAGTCTACAGAATGTAACACCCTATTCTGTTTCGAATTTCCCAAACTCTGCTCCGGGGAAGGCTTTACAGCGCACGGATATAAGTTTTTTTTTTTTTTTTCTTTTATTTCGGACCGACGAATGGGCCTTTTTATTTAGTGTAAAACATGAAGTTGAAATCTCGTTTCTGTGATTTATTTCTGATTCATACCTTTTCCATTTTCGCTTACTCGGGAGTAAACCTACAAACTACTTTGTTGTTGATGTTGCTCTTGTTGTTCTTGTTGGCGGGTGGGGGGGTAGGAGAGGTCTATGGAAGAGCTTAATAAAGGCCTGAAAAAGATGTTTCGCGTTGAGTGAAAGTCACAGGAATTTTAGGATAGGATATTTATGATCTATTCATTAGAATTAAAATGTGAAAACTACATAACATGCATGTTAATCAGTACAGAAAAATGATTTTTAATAAAATATAGCATATCTATTTTAATTTTCGTTGGTGAAACAAGCCTCTATTTGACCGTAGATTTTAGCATGTATTAATTTACATAAAAAGTTAGGAATATAATGTTTACAACTTATGCACGAGGGGAAAATCTTGCATACATCACAAGAAAGCTGGAGGTAGGATCACACCTTGTTTACATGTGGCTTCGCCCATTAAAGATGAAATCTTCACAATGATTTCATTTCTAAGCATATTTGCTTATCAAATGAAGTGTATTATTCCTCGTCCCTTTATATTCTAGACTTTATAAAAAGATATTCATTATGACATACTACAGTTATATTCCCATATTTTCACAGAAAATGATTGATTGATTGGGAATTATTTGGTGTATTGCCTACTATTTTCATATTATGAATGATTTCTAATGTAATTACATTCACACATTTTTTTTTTCACTAGATTTACCTAAATTCACGAAACAATACTATTTCTTATTAAGCTGTCTTACTTTCACCATTTGCATGACTCTCCTGAGAGAAATGAATGTTTTTATATAATATAGATATATACCTATATATATATATTTTTTATATATATATATTTATATATATATATATATATGTATATATATATATATATATATATATATATATATATAAATATATATATATATATAAAAACACATCCACAATTATATATATATATATATAATATATATATATTATGTTTTGGTGTGTGTGTGTGTGTGTGCGTGTGTGTGTGTGTGTGTCTGTGTGTCTGTGTGTCTGTGTGTGTATGTATTACACATATAATGGAGAGTTCTTGTCTCTCATCTCCATTTAGGTCTTAATGCTTCCACGCATATGTATTCTTGTCAATATAATACCCATCAAATTTATTCCCTCATTTCTAATTACTCTGCTGTGATGTACTGATTCTTTTATCATTATTTCCTGCATCTAGGTACTAGTTTCTGTATTACCTGAGAGAGGAAAGGAAAAATGAAAGAAATGGACAAGAAATGAAGCAGCAGCGGGAAATAAGTCTTCGATCAAAAAATATTCAAGTTCTCAAACTTGAAGAAGTAAACTTCGCGGAGACCTCGACATTTTACGGCACTTTCCTCACTGAAAAGAGCAGATTCAGCCACTTGGCCCTTTCTCGTGATGATTTTATCTGACCGGTCTTAAAATATATCGTGAAATTCTTTTAAATTGTCTACGATACGATCGTGCGCGAGGAATTTGCAATTCAGGCGATTCGATCTAAACTGCAGAGTGAAACTGACGATTAAAGAACGGAGTGGTATGATTGCCTTGAAAAATTATGAACTTTTTTACTTCTTTTTATTTTGACAGCCTTTACCTCACATCCGATAAATGCCCAAGATATGACTAAGGAAATAATCGGTTAACGAATGATTAATCATAACGAAGTGCCAACCAGAAGTATGAAATAAACATTTAGAAGAAAATATGACATGCATATAAAAGAATGAATTATCATGTCGAATTATAAGTGATGCAACCGCAGACCAGAACCGTATTACAAATCGAAACCTTTCAGTTAACAACCAAGACACTTTCATTTTACAAGTTAGAGAGACCGTTCGTAATTTCAATCCTGTAATTAAGCATCTGAATATTTCATGTCCCTGGGGAGTTGTTTGAATAACTAATAATGAATATTTTCCTTTTTTCTTTTTTTTATCTAATCGCCATAACAGATATTGGAAGGTTTTACATAGTGTACTCTAAAAATCGTTATAGTTGTTTCTTGTATAATTTTGTATTGTTCATCAGTGTTATTTCATTTAAACAGAATAGTTTTTCACATGCTGTATCGAGTTCATGCCATGACAAACCAGAAACTCAGGTCACTAACCAAGTTACAACCACATACCAATGTCTCTGGTTTCACGTTAAATCAACTAACAAATAACGCAGGTAGCCAGATCAGGTTAAAACCACAGACATCAGTACCTCGGGTCTCTAGTTTGAGACATCAACAAACCAATACTTCGAGTCTCTACATCGAGTTAAATCAAGAACACAAGAATAAATGGCAGCCTTTATCAAACACCACCACCACCATAAAACGAAATATAAAATCTGGATATAAAAGTCATCTGTTTTAAAATCAAAATTCATTACAATTCACCAATTAAACCACTATTTTGTGCCAACCTTGCATTAGAATAAAAGAAACACAAGTGGAGAGAAATAAAAAATAATAAAAGAAAAAAAATACTACTCAAGAAAAGAAAACGGGAAGAGCAGTGGGCTTTGTGTTTAATGACGGAACCAGTTATTTAATCAGTAATGATTTTGCAATTATTTAACTTATGAAAGTTGGATGTTTGCCCGATGATTCCAAAATATCTTCAACGTAAGTTTTAAAGTGTTACACCATTTTAGACATACAGGCTGTCCTTTGTTTATCGCTCTTTTCTCGTTCGTTGGAAACTGATCCGATCTACATGGTTGTGAGAAACTGCTTCGTGTGCAGCATTTGATTGTGGCACTGTGCAGCGCTGTTTTTCTGACACAGTATAATATAATATAATATATATATATATATATATATATATATATATATATATATATATATTATATATATATATACACACACACGTATTACCGATTGTATCGGTAATATGTTGCGTCAGAAAGAAAGATTACCTCCCTTAATGCAATCCGGCGTTGTCTACATTTATACTTGCTGCCGATGCAATAGGCAGACTTACGTTGGAAACACGCGCCGCTTCTTAAGGTGAGATGTGATGCACATATGGGCATTAGTTTCCGTACAGGGTGTAACAAACTGTCCAACCCAGAACTATATAACATTAGAAATCATGGGAAATTTTGTAAAAATAGTATAAACTAAAAGGATTTCAAGATATTGCTATCAAGTCCATACGAACATCACCTTCCAATTTTAGAATCTCTAGCTATAAAGAAACTAGTTCCAACCTTAAACAACCACTCTTCATCTGTTCCACTGTACATAGCTTAAACCAGGCTCTTCTTCTTGTTTACTTTCGATGCGTTTCCCATACAGCAACCATACGTTGAGACAAGGTGTCTTTTTTTAACTATTCCTAATTTTAATGATGCCTTTTTAATTATTCTTACATATTTGGTTTTTATTTTATTTCATTTTTTAGGGTAACTTGTACTTTAATGTTGTGACTTTCCTTGTATTACTTTATTAAATGTGTTTTTTATGCCAACAAAAATAATTTAATGCTGTATTGTATATCAGTTTTATATTTTTTATTTTAGCCTGGATGATGAGACATTGGTCTCGAAACGTCGCGATAAGAATAAAGTGACATATGTTTAATGCTGTCTTCTTCAACGCCCTCTGATTTGTACTGCCGAGGAATAGCCTAACCATTATGTTGAATTATATATATATATCAACCTTCTAACTGGAGGATGAATCACCCAAATATCATCCAAACTAGCTTGTAATAGCTATCTGGTATACTGTGATGGTTAAACAATTACCAACAGTCTTGCGTTGCTTTGTGTTCGTTCAAGTGACCATCAAAAGAAAAAAATAAATGTCCTAAACACAAAAATTTAAATAAAATAAACAGCGAACCTGAATCTACAGCAGGACAAATCAGACATTGTTTAATTGATGCTGACTGACGTATGTCACAGGACATAAGTAAAAAAAATAAAAAGAAAAAACAACAAACAAAGGTAAAACTCGATTGTGTAAAGACTACGCGAGGCAAGAAAGAATACGATTATCATCCACGATGTAAACTTTGCATTTCCTGAAGTCGAAAAGAATAATTAATACGGAAGCTTGTCTCTCTCTCTCTCTCTCTCTCTCTCTCTCTCTCTCTCTCTCTCTCTCTTTATCCTTCTGTCTCTCTCGCAGCCGCCTGACATCTATTCCCGTCTGGATGTGGCGTGACCGTAAACTTTTGTGTTACCCGGGGATCGACTCGCCGAGATTCCCTCTTTGATCTGAGCGTCGTCTCTGAACTTCGTAGTTTTGGGGGCAGAAGTTTTACGGGATGGAAATTTTCTTATATTCTTAAGCGGTTGTCTCTTCCATCTCTCGCTCTTTTGTGTGTTCTTCCTGTGGACGGACTTGATTGATTGCCTGATTGTGAGATCGACTTTCTGACTGAATCGCTGATAGATTAAGGGATCGACTGAATAACTAATTGACTAACTGATTATGAGGTCGACTGACTGGATTGACTGATTATGAAATCGACTGACTGACTGACTGATTCAATTATGAGATTGACTGGATTGCCTGATTACGAAACCGGCTTTCTGACTGAATCACTGATAGATTAAGAGATCTACCGACTGATTATGAGATCGACTAACTGACTGACTGACTGACTGACTCATTGATTGATTCTGAGATTGACTGGATTGACTGATTATGAGATCAGCTTTCAGACTGAATCACTGTTTGATTAAGAGATCGGCTGACCGACTAATTGACTGACTGAATATGCGATCGACTGACTGACTTATTGACACATTGACTGATTATGAGATTCATTTACTGACTGATTAAGGGATCGACTAATTGACTGACTGACTAAATCATTGATTGATTAAGAAATCAACTGACTGACCGGCTTTCTCATTGATTGATCAGGAGATCGACTGCTGACTGACTGACTGACTTATCGATTGATTAAGAGATCGACTGTCTGAGTGACTGACTCACTGATTAAGAGACGACTGTCTAACTGACTGATTGACTGATTAAGAGATCGACTGACTAACTGACTGATGACTGATATGAGAGCGTTAACTGACTGCATACTGATCGATTAGAGATCGACTGACTGGACTGTATCACTGATCGA
>NC_087206.1:8820534-8855534 GCF_015104395.2 Macrobrachium nipponense
TGGCAGAAGATCAGGCTGGCTACCTTCTCTGGGTAGGTGCCAGGATCACTTTGCAAATGAATGTGACACTGTACCTCGGGCAAACCAGGTGTCAAGGAGAGCATGTGGCTCTTTGGTTAGTGTGTTAATGATTTGTTACGTCCCTTCTTCTTCTTCTTCTTATTCCTCCAAAACCTGGCTATACCAGTCCTAGGAGTAGACGGAGGCACCAGCTCTGGGGTGGGGTAAGGCCAGAAACGCCGTCAGGAGGCAGCGGCAGTGTGGTAGCCTGAGGAATGCAGGAAGACACCCTACTTTGGTATCTGCAGCGACCGTCGTAGAGGTGGAACCTACTGCAGGGGAGGCCCTCACTTCAGCTGCTGCGACAGCCGTCGTAAGGGTAAAACTCCAGGCTGACTCCGTGTCGGGCAGTTCCTGGTTTTCCAGAGGAGGTATGAGGTAAGTTCTGCCGGAGGTTCATCCTCGGGCGACAGAGGTGAGGCTGAAGAAGAATTATTGGGCTGGAGATTGGCCATGGGCTGCGTAAGCTCCATGCCTGTTTGGAGGATCTCCATGTAGGAGGATCCTTGATAAGGTTAGGCACCGACACTAGCTCGGGGCCAGGGGCGCAGAGGTCAAGTTCTGTGGTGGCTCTACGTCCAGGCTGGACGGAGCTTGGCACTGCCCAGTGCTGCCAAGTGGCACTGGCAGAGAGTTGAGGTCGACTGGACCTGTGACGGGTACCAGAGGTGCAATACCTCTCAGCGTGCCCTTGGAAATGGGAGACAGAGGCTCCTGTCTCTTGTTGAAGGCTAAGCCTTGTGGAATATGGTCAGTGTCCGCTGCTCGTAATCGGCTAGAGCACCTAGGCCAATTCGTGGAGTGCCCTAATACGTTTGCAGGTTTTTCAACGAACTGTGCATGATCAATCTCCCTCCTTGGTAACGGGGGAGTCTGTTGGTGGACGTACTTCCGGGGGGAGGAAGTAGGTCTTGGATGGCTCCTTGCTTTGGAGTAGTTTGTCGTGGGGTTTAGGACCCCTACTGCTTTTTGGAATGCGAGGGAGACTTCATGTCTTGCCCTAGGAGGAGGTCATAACCTCCTGGAATGTAGCTTGCAACTGCAAGAGTACATACTTTGGAAAAATGAGGTCTGGTGACCCTCAATCGTACGGTCGGAAGGATCAGCTTAATATGATTGATACCTTCAATAGTGATTAAACGACATCTATCGACGTTAGCCTCTCGGGGGATTCGGTCTTCCCGTATCAGGGAGATTTGAGCGCCAGAGTCGTCGTAGGCTCTGACGTGGCTTGGCGGATAATGGCTTTGGAGGGGTGCGACTGTTATAGGGCCCTTAGCCGGGGGTCCTAGCAAAGAAGGATTTGTAACGGCCATTGCGATGGCGGGAATATGGTGATTTGCGCACCCTCCGTAATTGGCAGACATGTGACCCTTGCGGCCACAGTCACGGCAGAACTTGTTCCAGAACCTCTTCCGTGGCACTGGACGGTAAGGCCGAGATGGCCCCACAGGTTGCGAATCTGTGGAGTCACCAAGGCTGGCAGTGTGCTCTGGCACAGATGAAGAGTCCTCTGTCGAATCACCCTCGGAAACAAGTCCGGGGTTAACTGGTGGGCTTACCTCTTCCAAAGTGGAGGAGGTAGGCAGTAAAATGGTAAGAGGCTGAGAGGATGCGGCAGGAACTTTCGGCTCTGACACTGGGTCAGGGCCAGGTTCACAAATCAAAGGGATGTCTGGGAACTCGGAGGCACTAGCCTCTGAATCTAAAACTGATGATTGATTATGAGGCATGCTGCAGGGATCCGGTGCATCTGGTAGTGGGAGCTGCGTCCAGGGGAGATACGGCTTTAGTAGATCTCGGCCCAATATCACCTGATAAACATCATGAAATGGGTCAACTACGCCCAGGCGGCACAATGTGGTTTCCCTGGTTTCCTGGTCCAGAAAGGTCATTTCCACATTCAGAAGGACCGAAGGAACAGAATAGAGGTTACCGTCAATCCATTCAAACTGAATGTCTTCGTCGTCTGGAGTTTTGGCACCCCTAGGCAATGCCTTTTCTTGAAATGAGGGAGACCTGGGCTTCGGTGTCGGCCATGACTTGTACCCACTGATAGGCCGCAGGAGACTGTTCATCAGGCAGGGCTACATGGTAGCCTTGGAGAAGTTCACCCTGGAAGCTCTCATCCCAAGGTAGAGATCGACTTTGGCACTGGTCGGAATCCACAGCATGCCCACGCACACAACAAGTAGTGCAGAACCTCCGCAACCACCTCTTACCGGGAGTCCAGCTCGTGGTCTGGGGCTTAGAAACTTGCCAAGAGATTGCGTCATCTCTGAGAGTTAGCTCATGCTTTCTCTCTTCTTCACGTGCCTTCCTTTCTGCTTCTCTTTCTTCCTTTTCTTGCAGGCGCACGGCAGCCTGCTGCGCCTTTATCCACTGATTAAGTGCTGGTCCAGTGTAACCGGCCTCCTTGCCCAGAGTTATGAGGACTCCGAGCTTCTCTAGCTCTATGGCAAAGAAGTCGCGGAAAGCAGGGGAAGACATTTCCCTTAGGCTGCAGTAGAGGCTCTGATGAAAATGAAAATAATGGCCAGGAAGGGTACTGAATGGAATGGGGGTGCCTACTGTGGAAAGCGGCACTCACTTGGAAATGGGTTCTGCGATAATGGTAATGAAAATTCTGAAAAGACTGGGTGCTCGGTGGCACTTTGTGAATGGCACCTTCTGATGAGGTGAAAAAATCGAATGAAGTGTGCGGCGTACGTCACACTTATGGGCGTTCCCAACTTGGGAGACGTTGGAATGGGCTACCTGTAGGTCCAATACAGGTGCTATGGCACTTAGGCGTTCCTGGACAGCACTATAATGTTCTGGTATTGCGGCACTTCGGGGTTCCCTTGATTGGGTGCGGGATAGCGATACACTAATGGATTGGGCGTTCGTAAGGACGGACACAGGTTTGGAAGCACTTAGCTGGTATTGTGGCACTTCGGGAGGCGTTCCCTTGATTGGGTGATCGGGGGATAGCGGATACACTAAGGATTGGGCGCCGTAAGGACGGACACGCAGTTTGGCAGCATTAGGGCGGTATTGGGCACTTCGGGAGCTGGTTCCCTGTGTTCTGAAGGATCACTGACCCTTGTACACGGACACACTAATCAATTGGGCGTTCCATAAGGACGGACACGCAGGTTTACTTGGGCGTTCCGTAAGGACGGACACGCAGGTAGAATGGCTACCTGTACGGCCTGTACAGGTGCAATGGCACTTATGAGGAGGCGTTCCTTTTGGAGCACTGGTATCGTGCTGGTGTGTCCCGGACACTACATGCAGTATACTTAAATATACTGAAGTGAAATGGTATTCTGTTCGGGGCAGAGTGTAATGGTGGAGGAGAGAAAGTAAAAGGTGGGAGTACTTCAGCAGCCAGTCGATGGACAGTGTCAAGAATTAGTGGCACTGTAAAAATGGTAAGACCTGACGTGCACTGGTGGTGGCCAGTCCTAAACTGGTAACGACTTCCCTGTCTGGAAGTAATGAATTTGCGTGGCACACTGTGCGAATTGTGCTTGCGGTATACGCAAGTCTTTTTGTGATAAAAGAAAATGAAAAGACCACTCGGCAACGACAGGTAATTAATAATTTTAGAAATGCTCAGTCCCTCGCTGAAGTACTCGATAAATGAAATAAATAAATGCTTGCAAACTGCAATGGACACAGGCGCGTACGTATCACGCTCAGTGTAAATAAAAGACACAAGAGACTGAAATAATGTTAGTTCTGCATGCTATAAGTAATGAACGTAGTACTCTTGGCTTCGTGAATAATGGGTTCTGGTACGCTCTCTCTCTCCTCTCTCTCTCTCTCTCGGAGAGGGTGAAAATGATATATGAAAACTCCCTTGTATTGAATTGAACTAATAATGTTAGTTTAATATGACGCAACTTGCGTTAAATGATTTACTTACGTTAACGTGTAATGAAAGAATTGCTTTGGATAACGTTTTATGAAAATGATAACGCGCTCGTGGTGAACGATTTTTACGTTACTGGTAGCGGCTCGCGCTTATGAAATGACTTGCGTTTCAATATGAATTTACAACAATGACGCATTTTACGTTAACAATTCTTGTAATTTACTCTTTGAAGATTTACGTTAACTTTACGTAAGTATACTAGGTCCGTGTGACAAGCGAAATGACGGTAAGGATTTTAAACGATGTTAGCAAACATTTGTGAATGAGGTTACGTTAAGTACAAAGTGAAATGAAACTTTCGCTCAGCGAGCGAGTGAGCGATGCGACGTGAAACGCGGTGAGCGAGCAGAGCGGGTGCACAGCGTGTCGTTCAAAACAGCTGATTCTCTGTAAACGCGGAGGCAATTTACAACACGAAATTCTAATTTCTTATTCAAGGCGAATTATGTTAATTTCTCTGGCAGAACGATAGATACTAGTACCGAGATCAATATTATTTACGTTAAAACTTTAAGACTTACGTTACTTTGCTTAAATCGTTGAGATAATTCTTAAAGGGATAACCAACATGGCTGCCGCTGTGAGTGAACCGAAGGTTGGCTGAGACAGCGCAGGTGCGAAGCTTACCTGGGAGAGCGTGTACGCTCAGCTTAATTAAGCTGAGAGCTAAGCGGTTACCAACACTTGGAATGAAACCTACGTTAAAATGAATTCCCTAACATATCACAGACAAAAGAATTGTACACTTCTTTTGCCGTAACTATTAGTAAAACACTCCTAACTAGCTAGGCTTTCTAATACGGCAATAAACCCTGGCAAAGCACTTCCTAGTTTGATCTGGTTCTTTCTAGCATCTATTCTACACACATGTTAGTGTCTCGTCAGACGAGAACAATGTGATTTACAAATAACAGAATTCACTCGGCGCTCTGGCCGTTACAATATAATAATATTTCTCACTTAAACACTTGTTTTTAAACACTTCGTAAATAAAAATACTTAACGTACCTTAAGCTAACATTGGTTTATAGAATAATCATATTAATGAATGGAATACCTTACCGTGAGCCAGTGTAGTGTGTGGTCTTTCCCTGCAAGTGTGCTTTCTTTTGCGCTTTGAAAAACATTTACATTCGTTTTACAAGGGATAACGCGATTTACAAGCTTTTTTTTAAGCAAGCCCAGATTCGATGCTGGCAAGCAGTCCGTCACTTTTACGTATGAGCCCGGCCTTGAGAGAGGCTTGAAAACGTAAACAGAATAATTGAGGGAGAACAAGATGAAATTACTTGAAGTCTTACCGTAAAATTTAATCTAGAGAACAGGTCGCCAGAAACTTAGCTAGTTACTTTACAGCTATTTATTTACAAAAAGGCCCTTACTGGCCTGGAGAAAAGTAAATGCAGCATCCACTACGTTGGGACCCAGATATCTCTCACAAATGGATAGCTCGGTCTCTAAAATGTGATTTCGTGAAAGCTGGTTTCATAATCTTCGGTAATGCAACACTTGCGGGCAGATAGACGTGGACACGTGACTCAGGGAATCTGGAAAAGGATCCCAGATTAGACAAGATAAAAGAAAAAGGATTTCTTGCCCCAAATCATGATGTTTTGTTCTCTAACACTGGGGAAAAGGAACTTAAATGTTTCACTGAGGTATGCAATGACTTCATTTGTCTGGGACGATCACACAAGGGAAACATGTGGCCATGAGGCAGTGGAGGGAACAAAGGGTATGAGTTCTTTTTGGTTTTGAAATTGAATTGGGGAAAATGGGGATCAAATAGATTTAAAGGATGTAAGGAACTGGCAATATGCTGTTTCACATTGACGTACCTGGGATGTCGTGTTCAGCGATCTTTGTAGAAAAAATGTGGCCTTGCTTTGTCCCAGGTCTGGGGGCTCCGGCGCGCCAGTACGCCGTGGATAGGCCTAAATGGAAGGAAGGCAGGTGGTCGGACATCCGTCCGAAGGTCACGTCTGGGAGACGGACTGAGGCAGATCGCAGGTGTTTTGCCTGGGTGTTGGGAGTCAGCTTAACCCCCCACGAGCAGGGCAAATCCTAGAAACAGACATAACAGCCAGCAGAGGGGTTCACAGGAAAAAGAGCTTAAGATATAGGCCTAAGAAGTGCCAGTCTGCCTACATCCTTCCCTGCGAGATACGTCCCTAAAGCTGACAAAAGACTATATTCTCCCTTCTCACAGGAAATTCTTAACCCTGGACGGCTAGCGTTGGTTTCCCGCCCAAATCAGCTGATATTTGGAGGAAGATGCTGCCGTTTTACAACAAATCAAACTAATAATTAATTTCTGGGTAGACGAAGCGATCTATAAACGTCACAACTATATATATATATATATATATATAGATATATATATATATATATATATATATATACACTGTTGTGTGTGTCTGTGGCGTGGTGTGTATTAAATAAGGAAGTTTTGAAGAAATGAAGAAAAATTTTTATTTTTACAGTGAATGGCATTACTTTCGATTTGGTTAAATAAAAGGAAAAAAAATGAAAATTTGGTTCCCAGAAAAAAGTAAAAAAAAAAAAAAAAAACTCAAAAGATAATATTTGCAGACTTCATTCATCCGACGAAGCCAGGAATTTTCAGATTTTTTTTTTTTTTTTTGTAACACGCGCGAAAGAATCCTCTCCAGGTCGAGCGAGGACGAACTTCTCATTTAAAAGTTAAAAGAACTTGAGATGAAAAATAAAAAAATAAAGTAAAAGTTTTAGAATGAAGAACTGCTACAACTTTAATTAAGACGAGAAATGTTACAACTGATAACGGGAGAGCGAACTTATTTTCTTTTTTTAATTACTACTCTTCCAAAGTATCTGCAGCCATGTTTAAATTATCGCAGAAAAGCCAAGACGAAGGAATTTCTACTTTGGTGAGAGAATACGTGAACCAAAGGAAGCGAAGAATAAAATCAGTGACAACGAAATGGCTGTTTATCACACTGGTTTACGTGAAGATATATTTGTACATTTATGTTTGTAAAAAAAAAAGATAGTTAAATTTTAGTAGGCTAACTGGTCGGATAAACTGAGTCCCAGAATTAGGGAGACATTGAGTATTCTTCTAAAAAAATAATATATATTAATATGCTATCTTTTTTATTCTTAAGTAAATAACATTTATTGAAGTCATCCTATCTATCACCCAACAACCTCACTCTTCGATTTTAGAAAAGAATTCATGGCCTCTCACAAGATCAGGTTAGTGTAACAGACACAGGCCACCATGATTCATAAAGCCTTTGGTATTATAATTATATCAATTTCTTTTTCTAACACCTACTTTCACTCATTCTCCCTAATGAGGGCAACTTTTCTTCGTATTCCAGTTTTCCCTCGTATTACTGTCACGAAACAAATGGAAAGTACCATCTATTCTGGAGCTCAATTTATGTTGTCGTGGGATTCCATTTTCATTTGGATAATGGTCTGCGTTCAGCCGATCGCCAGACCTAACTGGGAATCTAATGAAACGCTACTGAACTCGCATTCTGCGCCATGCAAGAAACTGCACCCTTAATAGTCGGTATGGTTTGCCTATATTACGACCTTACCCACGAGAAAGTATTTTCCGAAACGTGGGGATAAGTTTGTTTTCATTACCTCTTCCCCGTGCAAATTGAAGTACTTATTGCTTTATAAGTATGCTAGCGAATTTTCCCCTTGAAATTCCATCCGATCCACAAAGTCCGAATTTACGCCGCCTAGCGGCGAACGTTGTAACTAACATCTGATGAGCAAGTATTTTTTTTTTCTTTTTTTTGGGGGGAGGGGGGGTGGATGTTTGGCGGTTGGGGTGGGGGGAAGGGGGAGGGGGAACAGGATACTGAGGATAGGCAATTCGTTGATAATTGTAACGGGATATTGATCATCCTTATTCAACTGCGTCATATAATTTGAATTGACGGTGATATCAAGCGCTCGAATTTTGAGGGAAGAAGATATTAAGTATTTCCGGAAACAGCTCACACACAAGAGAGAGAGAGAGAGAGAGAGAGAGAGAGAGAGAGAGAGAGAGAGAGAGTGGAATGCAATCATATGTTAAAATTGCTGAGAGAGGGAGAGAGAATGTGCAATATAACCAGATATTAAAATGCTGAGAGAGAGAGAGAGAGAGAGAGAGAGAGAGAACGTGCAATACAATCAGATGCTAATACTGCTGAAAACTTTCAAAACGCAATGCACCTTTACCGTGGTCGGAATATACAATCAGTTAATCTAACAACAACGAAAGTTTTGCTTCTGAACTGGTGCCAATTTTAGCCTTCCAAAGCAATAAAACAACTCCAAGCATTAAAAGGCAAATTTTCCAAGTAAGACTTGTTGTATCTATCCCTAATCTATTTAATAATCTATTTACCAACATCCTATTTTACATAGACACCTGTCGTTAAGCCGTTTAATGAATAAAGACAATAATCACCCGTTAATTAATCTTCAAATAAATTCTTTATCCTCAACACGAGCAACTTACTCTTTCTTTAAGGAAATGTATTCTTTGGTCGTGAATACAATATATTTCAAACGACTTCTCAAGGGGATTGCTATGATTTTTGCGATTAAAAGTCCCATGTGGAAACATGTATTAGGCGTGATTGGACTCGCAATATGAATTATTATCCAGAAGATGAACCATATCCATAAGGATCAAGCTCACAACAGCGGATGTTCAGTGGAAATTCAAGCTTCCAAAAAACACGATGTTCATTAGGAAGAGGCAAATAATAATAATAATAATAATAATAATAATAATAATAATAATAATAATAATAATAATAATAATAATAAGAAGAAGAAGAAGAAGAAGAAGAAGAAGAAGAAGAAGAAGAAGAAGAAGAAGAGAGTAACAAAACTGATCCCTAAAATTGAAAATGCATTTCGACAAAGGTAGAGTAGAATTTTCACTCATGACGTCATCAGACAGATGCTTTTAAGCAATTGGAAGGTGAATTAACGAAGTGCATTACATTCATACGTTAGTAAAGAGAGAGAGAGAGAGAGAGAGAGAGAGAGAGAGAGAGAGAGAGAGAGAATTCGACATTAACTAAAATCAATCTCGTCCAGATCGTGTTAATCCTTCATTAGCTATACCGTTTGTTTAGAGAGAGAGAATTCGATTTTAACAAAAATTAATCTCGTCCAGATCGTGTTAATCCTTTCTAGCCATACCGTCGTTTATGGAGAGAGAGAGAGAGAGAGAGAGAGAGAGAGAGAGAGAGAGAGAGAATTTAACAAAATTAATTCTCCAAATCTTAATTCTCCAAATCTTAATTTTCTTATCACTGTCCCCACTTCCATCAATCGGCAAATGAGTGAGAATCCTTTCAACAACGCTAAATCTCGTGATAGCGAAACTCAGGTAATCATTGAATTGCAATCGTTGATCTAAGCTTCTCCAGGTAAGCGAAGTATTCTAAGCAGTGCATTTCCCTAATGGTCCATGTTTTTCCCAAACACTCTCGACAGTGCATTCCACAAAAGCATCTAAATGCTTCTATATTTTCCAAAGTACTTTAGGGAGTGCATTGTCCTAATTTGTTTTCAAAGTACCTTTATGGGAGTGCATTGGTTCTCAATGCATCCATTTTTAATCCCAAGCACTCCCTTTTTTAGGGAGTGCAATCTCTATGCATCATATTTCCCAAGCCCAACTCTAGGGAGTGCACTCAAAGGTACTTTTAGGGAGGTTGCATTTGTCTATGGCATCCATATTTTCCCAAGCACTCTAGGGAGTGCAATCTTTTTTCTAATGCATCCATTTTTATTTCCCAGCACCTCCTAGGAAGCATTCTCTTATACATCCATATTTTACCCAAGCACTCTAGGGAGTGCATTTTCTCTTAATAATCCATATTTTCCCCAAGCACTCTAGGAGGCCCCTCTCTAATGCATCCATATTTCCCACCCAAGCATTCGAGGGAGTGCATTCTCCTATACATCCATAATTTTACCCAAGCAATCTATAGGAGGCATTCTCTAATGCATCCATATTTCCCAAGCAATTCTAGGGAGTGGCCATTCTCTTATCATCCATATTTCCTAAGCACTCAAGGGAGTGCATTCTATAATGCATCATATTCCAAGCACTCTAGGGAATGCATTTCTAGATGCATCCATATTTTCCCAAGCACCTCTAGGTGAGTGCATTCTCTATGCTTCCATTTTCCCAAGAACTCAAGTGAGCACATTCCTTTTAATGCATTCATATTTTCCCAAGCACTCCTAGGGAGTGCTTCTCTAATTAGCCTCATAATTTCCAGCCTCTAGGAGTGGCTTCTCCTATGCATTTCCCATAAGCCCAAGCCTCAAGAAGGGAGCACGATTCTTTATGCATTCATTTAATTTTCCACAAGCACTTCTAGGAAATGCTTTTTCCCTTTAATGTATCCATTTTTTTCCCAAGCCTCTAGGGAAGTGGCATTCTCTTAATATAATCCATAATTTTTCTTTTTTCCCAAGCACTCTAGGTAGTGCATCTCTTAAGGCATCCATATTTTCCCAAGCACTCTAGGGAATGCATTCTCCCTAATGCATTTTTCATATTTTCCCAAGCACTCTAAGGGATGCATTCCTAATGGCATCCATATTTTCCAAACGACTCTAGGCATAGCCTTCTCTAATCATCCATATTGTTTTTCCCCAAGCACTCTAGGGAATGGGGGGGGGGCAATTCTCTTTTATGGGCATTCCATTTTATTTTCCCAAGCAAACCTCCTTTTAAGGATTGCTTCTCCTAATCATCCATTTAATTTTCCAAAGCACCCTTTTCCTAGGGAAATGCATTCTCTAATGCAATCCATTTTAATTTTCCAAATCACTCTAAGGGAAGCGCATTCCTCTTAAGCATATCCAAGTCACCTCTAAGGGAAGCGGCATTCTTTTCTAATTTTTGCATCCATATTTTTCCCAATCACTCTAGGGATGCATTCTCAAATGCATCCATCTTTTTCCCAAGCAACTCTAGGGGACGCATTCTCTAATGCATCCATATTTTCCAAAGCACCCTCGAGGGAATGTATTCTCTAATGCATCCATAATTTTCCCAAGCACTCTAGGGAATGCATTCCTTCTAATGCATCCTATTTTATTTTCCAAGCACTCTAGGGAGTGCATTCTCTAATACATTCATATTTTCCCAAGCACTCTAGGGAGCCGCATTCGCCTAAGCATCCATATTTTCCCAAAGCATTCATAGGGAAATTGCAAATCTCTAATGCATCCATATTTTCCCCAAATCACCTAGGGAATGCACTTCTCCTAATGCATCCATATTTTCCAAAGCACTCTTAAATGGGATGCATTCTCTAAATACATTCATATTTTCCCAATCCACTTCTAGTGAGGCACTTATTCTTAATGCATACATATTTTCCAAGCACTCTAGGGAATGCATTCTCTTAATGCATCCCATAATTTTCCAAAACGCAACTCCTAGGGTAGTGCATTCTCTTAATACCATACATAGTTTTCCCAAGCACTCTAAGGGAATGCATTCTCTAATGCATCCATATTTTTTCCCAAGCACTCTAAGGGAATGCATTATCTAATGCATCCCATATTTTCCCAAGCACTCCTAGGGCGTGCATTCTCTAAATACATTCATATTTTCTCAATCACTCTAGGGAGTGCATTCTCGTAATGCATCCATATTTTCCCAGCCAAAACTAGGGAATGCATTTTTTCTTTTTTATTGGCATCCATGTTTTTCCCAAGCACCTTAGGGAATGCATTCTCTAATGCATCCATATTTTCCCCAAGCACATCCTAAGGGAAGTTGCCATTTATTTAATAACTACAAATATTTTCCCAAGCACTCTTAGGGAAATGCATTCTCTAATGCATTCCCATATTTTCCCAAGCAATCTAGGGAGTGCATTCTCCTATAGCTCCCATATTTTTCCCAAGCAATCTATGGAAGTGCATTCTCTAATGCATTCCATATTTCCCAAGCATTCGAGGGAGTGGCATTCTCTTATACATCCATATTTTCCCAAGCACTCAATGGAGTTGCATTCTTTAAAATGCAATCCATATTTACCCAAAGCACTCTAGGGGAATGCATTCTCTATGCAACCATCTTTCCCAAGCACTATAGGGGAAGTGCAATCTCTGAACGCATCCCATATTGTTTCCCAAGCACCTCTAGGGAGTGCAATTCTCTTATACATCCATAATTTTACCCGAAGCACCTTTTTAGGGAGTGCATTCTTTAATGCATCCATATTTCTTTCCAAGCACTCTAGGGAGTGCATTCTCTTATACATCCATATTTTCCCAACCTTCTGTGGAGTTGCAATTTCCCTCTAATGCATCCATATTTCCCGAAGCACTCTAGGGAGTGCATTCTCTAATACATCCATATTTCCCAAGCACTCAGGGAGCACTTCTTTAATGCCATTCATTTTTCCCAGAGCACATCTTAGGGAGTTGCATTCTTTCCTAATGCATCCATATTTTCCCAAGTCACTCTAAGGAGGTTTTTTGGCATTCTCAATACATTCCATATTTTCCCAAGCACTCTAGGGAGTTTTGCATTCTCTTAATGCCCATCCAATGTTTTCCCAATTTCACTCTAGGGAGTGCATTTTTCTATTGCATCCCATATTTTTTCCCAAGCACTCTAGGGCGTTTGCATTCTTCTAATAATACTCCATTATTTTCCCCAATCACTCTTTTAGGGAGGGGTGCTTCTCTAATGCATCCATTTTTATCCCAAGCACTTTTCTCAGGGAGTGCCATTTCCCTCTAATGCATTCCATTTTTCCTTTTCACCAATTTTCACTCTATTTGGAGGGTGCATTCTCTAATGCATGCCATATTTTCCCAGCACTCTAGGGAGTGCATTCCCTGCTATGCATCCAAATATTTTCCACCCAAATCACTCCTAGGGGTGCATTCTCTAAATGCATCCATAGTCCCAAGCACTCTAAGGTATGCCCCAATTCTCTATGCATCGCATTTCAATCACTCTAGGGAGTGCATTCTCTAATGCATCCAATATTTTCATCCCACACTAAGGGAGTGCATTCTCTAATTGCATCAATATTTTCCCAAGCACTCTAGGGAATGCATTCTCTAATGCATCCATATTTTCCCAAGCACTCTAGGGAGTGCATTCTCTATTGCATCAATATTTTCCCAAGCACTCTAGGGAGTGCATTCTCTAATGCATCCATATTTTCCCAAGCACTCTAGGAAGTGCATTCTCTAATGCATCCATATTTTCCCAAGCACTCTAGGGGATGCATTCTCTAATGCATCCATATTTCCCAAGCACTCTAGGGAGTGCATTCTCTAATGCATCCATATTTTCCCAAGCACTCTAGGGAGTGCATTCTCTAATACATCCATATTTTCCCAAGCACTCTAGGGAGTGCATTCTCTAATGCATCCATATTTTCCAAGCACTCTAGGGAGTGCATCTCTATACAGTCCTATTTTCCCAACCACTTAGGGAGTGCATTCTCTAATGCATCCATATTTTCCCAAGCACTCTAGGGAGTGCATTCTCTAATGCATCCATATTTCCCAAGCACTCTAGGGAATGCATTCTCTAATGCATCCATATTTCCCAAGCACTCTAGGGAGTGCATTCTCTAATGCATCCATATTTTCCAGCACTCTAGGGAATGCATTCTCTAATGCATCCATATTTTCCCAAGCACTCTAGGGAGTGCATTCTCTAATGCATCCAGATTTTCCCCCCCAAGCACTCTAGAGAGTGCATTCTTCTACTGCATTCCTATTTTCCAAGCACTCTAGGCTGCATTCTCTACTGCGTCCATATTTTTCCCAAGCCCGCTGGGGATGCCTTCTCTAAATGCATCCATATTTTCCCAAGCACTCTAGGGGATGCATTCTCTCTCATCCATATTTTCCAAAGCACTCTAGGGAGTGCATTCTCTAATGCATCATATTTTCCCAAGCACTCTAGGGAATGCATTCTCTAATGCATCCATATTTTCCCAAGCACTCTAGGGAGTGCATTCTCTATTGCATCCATATTTTCCCAAGCACTCTAGGGAGTGCATTCTCTAATGCATCCATATTTTCCCAAGCACTCTAGGGAGTGCATTCTCTAATGCATCCATATTTTCCCAAGCACTCTAGGGAGTGCATTCTCTAATGCATCCATATTTCCCAAGCACTCTAGGGAGTGCATTCTCTAATGCATCCATATTTCCCAAGCATCTATCGCGGAGTGCATTCCTAATACATTCATACTTTCCCAAGCACTCTAGGGAGTGTCATTCTCAATACCATCCATATTTCCCAAGCACTTAGGGAGTGCATTCTCTAAGCATCCATATTTTCCCAAGGGACTTAGGGAATGCATTCTCATAACATATATTTTCCCAAGCACTCTAGGGAGTGCATTTTCTAATGCATCCATATTTTCCCAAGCACTCTAGGGAATGCATTCTCTAATGCATCCATATTTCCCAAGCCCTCTAGGGAGTGCATTCTCTAATACATCCATATGTCCAAGCACTTAGGGACGTGCATTCTCTAATGCATCCAATTTTCCCAAGCATCTAGGGAAATGCATTCTCTAATGCATCCCATTTTTTCCCCAAGCACTCTAGGGAGTGCATTCTCTTATAATTCATATTTTCCCCAAACACTATAGGGAGGGCATTCGCTAATGCATCCAGATTCGCCCAAGCCCTCTAGGGAGTGCATTCTCTATACATTCATATTTTCCCAAGCACTCTAGGGAGTGCATTCTCTAATACATCCATATTTTCCCAAGCACTCTAGGGAATGCATTCCCAAGATCCATTTTTTCCCAAGCACTATAGGAGTGAATACCTGAATACATTCATATTTTCCCAAGCACTCTAGGGAGTGCATTCTCTAATGCATCCATATTTCCCAAGCACTCTAGGGAGTGCACTCTCTAATGCATCCATATTTCCCAAGCACTCTAGGGAGTGCATTCTCTAATGCATCCATATTTTCCCAAGCACTCTAGGAGTGCATTCTAATGCAACATATTTCCCCAAGCACTCTAGGGATGCATTCCTCTTTATGCAATGCCATATTTTCCCAAGCACTAGGGAGTGCAGCCTCTAATGCATCAATTTTTATCCCAAGCACTCTAGGGAGTGCATATTCTCTAATGCATCATTTTAAGTCCAAGCCAGCATTTTTAAAAAGGAAAAACTAAGGGAAGAAAAAAAAAATCAAAGAAGCACAATAAGCAATAGTGCACTCTTAGAATTTTGCATTATTCGCTAATGCATCCATACTTTCCCAAGCACTTTCCCTAGAATGCAAATCTCTAATGGGCTCCATATTTCCCAAGCAACTCTAGGGAGTGCAATCGTCTAATGCATCCAATATTTTCCCCAAATCACTCTAGGGAATGACATTCTCTAATGCATCACTAATTTTCCCAATTTTCCCCAATCCTCCTAGTGGGAGTGCATTCTCGAATGCATCAATTTTTCCCAATTTTCGCCAAGCACTCTAGGAGTGCAATTTCTCTATTGCATCCATATTTTCCCAAGCACTCTAGGGAGTGCAATCTCTAACACTTCCATATTTCCCCAAGCCAACTAGGGAAAAAAATAAAGGGAGGGGCACCAACCCGCTATAATGCATCCATATTTCGTTTCCCCAAGCACTCTAGGGAGTGCATTATCTAATGCATCCGATATTTTCCCACGCACTCTGAGGAGTTTGCAGAATCTCTAATTGCATCCATATTTTTCCCAAGCACTCTAGGGACGTGCATTCTCTAATGGCATCAATATTTATCCCCAAGCACCCTCTAGGAAGTTGCATTGCTCTAAATGCATCCATATTTTTCCTGAAGCACTCTAGGAGTGCACTCTCGCCTAATCGGCCATCCATATTTTCCCAAGCACTCCTATGGGAGTGCAATCTCTTAATACATCCATATTTCCCAAGCACTCTAGTGGAGTGACCTCTCTAATCATCATATTTCCCAGCACTGCTATGGAGTGCATTCTCTAATGCATCAATATTTTCCCCAGCACTCTAGAGAGTGCATTCTCTAAGCATCAAGTATTTTTCCCAAGCACTCTGTGAGTGCATTCTCTAAAAGCATCCATATTTTCCCAAGCACTCTGGGAGTGCATCTCTAATGCATCAATATTTTCCACAAGCACTCTAGGGAGTGCATTTCTACTGCATCCATATTTTCCCCAAGCACTCTAGGGAAGTGCATTCTCTAATGCATCCAATATTTTCCCAAGCACTCCTAGGGATTGGCATTATCTATGCATCCATCCTTTCCCAAGCATCCTAGGGAGTGCAATTCTCCTAATTGCATCAATTTTTCCCAAGCACCTCAGGGAGTGCACTTCTCTAATGCATCCCTATATTTTCCCAAGCCTCTTTTTCCGGGAAAGTGCATTCTCTAATGGGCATCAATATTTTCCCTCCAAGCACTCTAGGGAGTTGCCTTTCTCAAATGCATCCATATTTTCCCTAAGCACTCTAGGGAGTGCATTCCTCTAATTGCATCCAAAGTATTTTCCCAAAGCACTTTTCCTAGGGAAGTGCATTCTCTTATGCATCCAATATTTTCCCAAGCACTCTAGGGAGTGCATTCCTTCATTAATACATCCCATATTTTCCCGCCAAAGCCACTCTAGGGAAGTGCATTCTCTAATGCCATCCATATTTCCCAACATTTTCCTAAGGGGTGGCAATCTCTAATGGGCATCCATATTTCCCAAACACGCCTAGGGAAGTGCATTCTCTAAGTCAGTCCATATTTTCCCAAAGCACTCTAGGAGTGGCATTCTCTAATGATCCAATTTTCCAACACTCCTAGGATGTGCATTCTCTAATACATTCCATATTTTCCCAAAGCACTCTAGGAGGGATGCAAATTCTCTAATGCAATCCATATTTTCCAAACACCTTTAGGGCAGTGCATTCCTCTAAGTGGCATTCCATATTTCCCAAGCACTCTAGGAAGTGGCCTTCACTAATGATCCATATTTTCCCAAAGCACTCTAGCGGGGAGTGCATTCTCTAATGGCATCCATATTTTGCCCAAGCACTCTAGGGGAGGTGCATTCTCAATGCATCCATATTTCTCCAAGCACTCTCGGGAGGCATTCGCTAAGAATCCATATTTCCCAAGCACTCTAGGGGAGTGCATTCTCTAATGCACCATATTTTCCCAAAGGCACTCCTAGGGATGTGCCATTCTTAATGCATCCAATATTTTCCAAAGCACTTAGGGAGGGCAATTCTTAACCATCCATATTTTCCCAAGCACTCTAGGAGTGCATTCTCAATGGGCATCAATATTTTCCAAAGCACTCTAGGGATTGCATTATCTAATGCATCCTATTTTAATAAGCACGCCTGGGGATGCATTCTTTCTAAAATGACATCCCCTATTTTCTAAGCACTGTGGTGGAGTGGGCATTCTCTAATACATCATATTTTCCAAAGCATCTAGGGATTGCAATTCTTCTAAGCATCCATATTGTCCAAAGCAACTTTCCTAAGGAAAATGCATTCCTAATGCACCATATTTTCCAAAGGGAACCTAGGGGATGCATTTCTTCTTTACTACATCCATATTTTCCTAAGCACTCTAAGGAGTGCATTCTCTAATGCATCCATATTTTCCCAAGCACTATAGGTGGTGAATTCTCTAATACATCCATATTTTCCTAAGCACTCTTGGGAGTACATTCCTCTAATGCATCCACACTATCTAAAGCACTCTAACAATTAGGAAAATACAGAAGCATAATGGGAATGCACTCCCTAGAGTGCTTGTGAAAATATATATGAATTAAGGAAATCCACTCCCAGAGTGGTTATAAAAATATGGATGCTATGGGAAATGTTCTCCCTAGAGTACTTGCAAAAAATGTGGATGTATCAGAAGAATGCTCTCCATAGAGTGCTTGGGAAAATCCAGATGCATTAGGGGAATGCACTCCCTAAAGTGCTTGGGAAAACATGGATGCACTGGGGTATTGCACTCCTTAGAGTGTTTGGAAAAATATGGATGTATTACAGCAATACACTATCTAGAGTGCTTGGTAAAATAGGGATCCATTAGGAAGTTCCACTCCCAAGTGTTCTGGGAAAAATGTGGATGCATTAAATGAGTGCATTTTTCATAATGATTCGTAGAAAATACTTAAAAACCTGTATAGATAACTTGCTGTAATTGATTCTATTTTCCATATTATAAAAAAAGTCTCAATCTAATTAATATATGGGACATAAAAATACATAGGAAACTAAAGATTTATTTAGAACAGTTTCATAATACTATTTTACATCTAACTCTTCAATGGATCTTAATTATTATGAAGAGCTTTGTGGAACTGGTTTCCTTCATACATTATACATTTCCTCCTTCATACATTATACATTTCCTTCATCTGAGGCCATACAGATTCGATACATACCTTTCTTCTTGTACTTCAAGAGCAGAACCTGGTTCCTGTAATCAATGATAGCCTCTGCTTGGGAAAGGAATTCCGTTCCCAGTACTATGTCTCCATGTCCGTGTGGTATATTATCATTATGGGCTGTTTCGGAAAATACTTTCTCGTGGTAATGGTCGTAATATAGGCAACATACCGACTATTAAGGGTGCAGTTTCTTGCATGGCGCAGAATGCGAGTTCAGTAGCGTTTCATTAGATTCCAGTTAGGTCTGGCGATCGGCTGAACGCAGCCATTATCCAAATGAAAATGTAATCCCACGACCAACATAAATGAGCTCCAGAATAGATGGTACTTCTCATTTGTTTCGTGACAGTAATACGAGGGAAACTGGAATACGAAGAAAAGTGTCTCATTAGGGAGAATGAGTGAAAGTAGGTTAGAAAAAGAAATTTATATAATTATAATACCAAAGGCTTTATGAATCATGGTGGCCTGTGTCTGTTACACTAACCTGATCTTGTGAGAGGCCATGAATTCTTTTCTAAAATCGAAGAGTGAGGTTGTTGGGTGATAGATAGGATGACTTCAATAAATGCTTATTTACTTAAGAATAAAAAAGATAGCATATTAATACAAATATATTTAGAAGAATATTCAATGTCTCCCTAATTCGGGGACTCAGTTTATCCGACCAGTTAGCCTACTAAAATTTAACTATTTTTTTTTTTTTTTTTTTTTTTTTTTTTTTTTTTTTTTTTACAAACATAAATGTACAAATATATCTTCACGTAAACCAGTGTGAAAAACAGCCATTTCGTTATCACTGATTTTATTCTTCCCTTCCTTTGGTTCACGTATTCTCTCACCAAAGTAGAAATTCCTTCGTCTTGGCTTTTCTGCGATAATTTAAACATGGCTGCAGATACTTCGAAAGAGTAGTAATTAAAAAAGAAAATAAGTTCGCTCTCCCGTTATCAGTTGTAACATTTCTCGTCTTAATTAAAGTTGCAGCAGTTCTTCATTCCAAAACTTTTTTCTTTCTTTTTCTATTTTTTCATTCTCAAGTTACTTTTAATATGAGAAGTTCGTCCTCGCTCGACCTGGAAAAGATTCTTTCGCTCGTGTTACAAAAAAAAAAATAAATAAATAAATAAATAAAAATGAAAATTCCTGGCTTCGTCGGATGAATGAAGTCTGCAAATATTATCTTGTGAGTTTTTTTTTTTTTTTACTTTTTCCTGGGAACCAAATTTTCAGGTTTTTTTTCCCTTTTATTTAACCAAATCGAAAGTAATGCCATTCACTGTAAATAATGAAATTTCTTCGTCTTATTCAACTTCCCTACTTAATACACACACACGCCACACACACACACACACACACACACACATGTATATATATATATATATATATATATATATATATATATATATATATATATATATATATATATATATATATGGTGTTTTTATAGTTTTCTTTAGAATTGCTTAAAACCTCTCTCTCTCTCTCTCTCTCTCTCTCGTCTCTCTCTCTCTCTCTCTCTCTCTCTCTCACACACACACCTTCCTTCTTTCGTTTATACATACGAATACAGCGGGCCAATTCAGTTCAGATCAGGTTTGAATGATCCAGTTATGTATATGAAGAATTACGTCTTTAAACTATAGGGAAAACGGATTTCGACCTGTCTAAAGACAAATTATTCTCGTATTTAACCAATATGATTTATAAATACCAATCTTGACTTCATTATGAATCAGGGAAACAGTCGAACAAAGCACCAATTACGGGTGAATATTCCGTCCCCTGTGCTTTAATTAAAAATTAACATAGAAGATATTAAATTATGAACCGAGGAACACTGCAAAAATGCCAGACAAAAGATGCGTTTATTAACGATATCTCTGATTCTCTTTACCGCAGAGAAATGTCTTCAGATGAGGGGCGGCGGGTGTGGACCAATAATGGCGCAAGTAGACTAGTACCATAGCATGTGAAAGCATCAAATACAAAAGTACCAATAATAATAATAATAATAATAATAATAATAATAATAATAATAAGACAGGTTATCTGTCTCATCTTGTTAGTCCATGTCCATGCTGAAGGGCGTAAATCTTTGTAAACAAAGAAAATGAAACTAAAACTGAAATGCATAGGTATATGTATATATACATATATATATATATATATATATATATATATATATATATATATATATATATATATATATATACATATATGTGTGTGTATTTGCGTGACCATGCAATCACATAAAAAATAGATCCCCGTGGGCTCTGCAATAACTGGGTGACCCCGCATGAAAAAATAGTCAAATGACACAGAAATCTGATATAAAGGTCATAATTGGATCAGGAACAGTAATCCACCAGCGACAGCAACGCATAGAATTACAATCCTGTTACGAGGAAAAATGTTGCGCATGGGTACGAACAAGCAGACTTTATACCTATCAAAGGAACGTTGAGTTAGATTTGTATTCAAGAGCTTATCCGGGTAGTAATGTTAGTGGTAGTCTTTGGGAAAGAATTCGAGTTATTGAACTATAGTTGTTTTACCCTCCGTGTAAGAAAGCAAATGTCGTTTTATTTATAGATATATTTCAATGGGTAAATACAGTTTTATTATCGATGCGTTGTGTATTGAAATTTACATTGTTTTATAAGAAAAAAATTACATATTCATTACGCTAACAAGTGCTGGTAAAATCTCTCTCTCTCTCTCTCTCTCTCTCTTCTCTCTCTCTCTCTCTCTCTCTCTCTCTCTCTCTGAACTACACTTCATTATATATATATATATATATATATATATATATATATATATATAATATATATATATATATATATATATATATATATACATATACACACACATATATATATATATATATATATATATATATATACAACACACACACACACACACATATATATATATATATATATATATATATATATATATATATATATATATATATAGATATATATATATATATATATATATATATATATATATATTATATATGATATATATATATATATAGAGATGAGAGAGAGAGAGAGATAGAGAGAGAGAGAGAGTGTGAGTGTGCGTGTGCGTGTGTGTGTGTGTGTGTGTGAAATCAAATTATTAAGCAATCAATCAACAGTTTCCTACGCGTCTGCGGAACAAACGACCTCTCTCGTCTGTATAGATGTATGGGATACTTATGGTTTACAGAAAAAGGGATTTTAATTACGTAATTATTTGTCTTCCGCATTGTTTGTGCGTCGAGGGGTGTCTCTTGCCTGTTGAGTTGATGAAAATATGCAAATTTGTCATCTCATCAGAAAGGTGCGCTTCCTCGCTGTATACTTTAGCATACGGAATGATGGCTGATGCTCACGTTGGTAGACGGTGTAATAAAAAGAGAGATAGAGAGATAGATAGATAGATAGATAGATAGATAGATAGAGACAGGTAAAGTGGTGGGTCTGTATTCAATAAGTTTTGCAAGATGAGATGAATAACTGAAATCCTTAGAGAGAGAGAGAGAGATCGGTATGTGTTTGTATTCAGTGAATTGTGGAAAGTATGTATAATTGAATAAATGAGCAAAATTTCCAATCCCTCGGGCGCATAAATGGTGATGAATTCTTGTGGCATAAGATGATGAAACAGTTGGAAAAAACAAACATTATTGACAATGATGTATTTCTATAATACAAGTCTATAAGTCGTCTGGAGATGTATGTATACCTTAGGGTATTAAATCAAGCAATTTTAAAATGAACGGCCATTTTAATAACAAATGACTTTTCGTTTACTCGTGGAGTAAGCCTACAAACTCCGTTTTTGTTGGAGGTGGGGGTTGGGGGTGGTTGGTAGGGAAGCCTTTTTAAAAACGTCTGAAAAGGCTGCTTCACTTTGAGTGAAAGATTTAAGAATTTTAGGATATGATATTTAGGATTTATTTATTAGCATGAAAATGTCAAAAATAAATAATGTGCTTGTCAAACAGTACAGAAAAATTATTTCTAATAAAATATAGCGTATTTATTCTAATTTTCTTTGGTGAAACAACTCTCTGTTTGGTCGTAAATTTTAGCACGCGCATTGAGTAAGCTGGAGGTCGGATCACTCCTTGTTTTTACAAAAATTTTCATACGTATTAGGCGACGATGACCTAACTTTTGCGACGACCGTTCATTGTTCACTCTTAATAAACAAATTACTAATCATTGTTTTTTTTGTTTTTTTTAACGGGTGCTATTTAATGTTTTTCTTTTCTATGACGCCAGATGAATTCTTACGTCAGTGAGTCAGTCGATCTCTTAATAGATCAGTGATACAGCCAATCAGTCGATCTCTTAATCGATCAAGTATGCAGTCAATTAATCGATCTCATATCAGTCAGTGAGTCAGTCAGTCGACCTCTTAATCAAGCGATCAGTTAGTCAGTCAGTCGATCTCTTAATCAGTCAATCAGTCAGTTAGTCAGTCGTCTCTTAATCAGTGAGTCAGTCACTCAGACAGTCGATCTCTTAATCAATCGATAAGTCAGTCAGTCAGTCAGCAGTCGATCTCCTGATCAGTCAATGAGAAAGCCGGTCAGTCAATTGATCTCTTAATCAATCAATGATTCAGTCAGTCAGCCAATTAATCGATCCCTTAATCAGTCAGTAAATCAATCTCATAATCAGTCAATGTGTCAATAAGTCAGTCAGTCGATTGCATATTCAGTCAGTCAATTAGTCGGTCAGTCGATCTCTTAATCAGATAGTGATTCAGTCAGAAAGCCGGTTTCATAATCAGTCAATCCAGTCAATCTCATAATCAGTCAATGAGTCAGTCAGTCAGTCGATTTCATGATCAGTCAATCCAATCAGTCGACCTCATAATCAGTCAGTCGATCATTTAACATATCAGTGATTCAGTCAGAAAGCCGGTTTCATAATTAGGCAATCCAGTCAATCTCATAATCAATCAATGAATCAGTCAGTCAGTCAGTCTATTTCATAATCAGTCAATCCAGTCAGTCGACCTCATAATCAGTTAGTCAATTGGTCAGTCAGTCGTTCTCTTAATCTATCAGTGATTCAGTCAGAAAGTCGATCTCATAATCAGTCAATCAATCAAGTCAGTCCACAGGAAGAACACAAAAGAGAGCGAGAGATGGAAGAGACAACCGCTTAAGAATATAAGAAAATTTCCATCCCGTAAAACTTCTCCCCCAAAACTACGAAGTTCAGAGACGACGCTCAGATCAAAGAGGGAATCTCGGCGAGTCGATCCCCGGGTAACACAAAAGTTTACAGTCACGCCACATCCAGACGGGAATAGATGTCAGGCGGTTGCGAGAGAGACAGAAGGATAAAGAGAGAGAGAGAGAGAGAGAGAGAGAGAGAGAGAGACGAGCTTCCGTATCAATTATTCTTTTCGACTTCAGGAAAAGTAAAGTTTACATCGTGGATGATAATCTTATTCTTTCTTGCCTCGCGTAGTCTTTACACAATCGAGTTTTACCTTTGTTTTGTTTTTTCTTTTTCTTTTTTGTACATATGTCCTGTGACATACGTCAGTCAGCATCAATTAAACAATTTCTGATTTGTCCTCCTGTAGATTCAGCTTCGTTGTTTATTTTGTTTTAATTTGTGTGTTTAGGACATTTATATTTTTTCTTATGATGGTCACTTGAACGAACACAAAGCAACGCAAGACTGTTTGTAATTGTTTTACCATCACAAATATAACAGATGGCTATATATGTGTGTGTGTATATATATATATATATATATATATATATATATATATATATATATATACATTATAATATCATATCATATCATGTGCCACAACCAAATCTTGCACACGAAACGGTTTCTCACAACCATGGAGATCGGATCAGTTTCCAACGAACGAGAAAAAGGCGATAACAAAGGGACAGCCTGTATATCTAAATGGTGTAAAACTTTAAAACTTACGTTGAAGATATTTTGGAATCATCAGGCAAACATCCAGCTTTCATAAGTTAAATAATTCAAAATCATTACTGATTAATTAACTGGTTCCGCCATTAAACACAAAGTCCACTGCCCTTCCCGTTTTCTTTTCTTGAGTAGTATTTTTTTCTTTCATTATTTTTTATTTCCCTCCACTTGTGTTTCTTTTATTCTGGTGCAAAGTTGGAACAAAACAGTGGTTTAATTGGTGAATTGTAATGAATTTTGATTTTAAAACTGATGAATGTTATATCCAGATTTTATATTTCGTTTTATGGTGGTGGTGGTCTTTGATTAAGGCTGCCATTTATTCTTGTGTTCTTGATTTAACTCGATGTAGAGACTCGAAGTATTGGTTTGTTGATGTCTAGAACTAAAGACCCGAGGTACTGATGTCTGTGGTTTTAACTTGATCTGGCTAACTGAGTTATTTGTTGGTTGATAATTTTAAACGTAGAAAACCAGAGACCCAACCCGAAGTCCAGTTGGTATGAGTGTTTGTTTTAACTTGGTTAGTGAACCTGAGTTGTTGGTTTTTGGTTTGCCATGGCATGAACTCAATACTGCATATGAAAAACTATTCTGTTTAAATAAAATAAAACTGATGAACAATACAAAATTATACAGGAAACGTCTGTAACGATTTTTAGAGTACACTATGTAAAACCTTCCAATATTTGTTATGGCGATTAGACAAAAAAATTAAAATATAAAAATATCCATTATTAGTTATTAAAACAACTCCACAGGGACATGAAATATTCAGAAGCTTAATTACAGGGGTGAAATTACGAACGGTCTCTCTAATTTGTAAAATGAAAGTGTCTTGGTTGTTAATTGAAAGGTTTCGATTTGTAATATGGTTCTGGTATATGGTTACATCACTTATAATTTACAAGAAATTATGATTGGCGATAAATTTAGCTTGAAGGAGAGAGAGAGAGAGAGAGAGAGAGAGAGAGAGAGAGAGAGATTTTCAAAAGATGCTTGATTAGTTGAGCATTGTTTGTTCAGGCACAGTGAACTCAATCGTAGTATCAATTATCAATTCACGACGATAATAAAAGGTCGGATCATCAACTTCTTAATTATTTTTGGTACTTTCGATCCTCAGGGCTAAAGCCTTACGGTTCGTCCACACCAGAGTCAAAGTAATAGGGTCTGCTCAACTCGGCAGTGGGGGCGGAGCTAACACTGTGACGTCAGAAGAGTAACACTGCCCGTGTGTCTCCATTGAATTACTTAAAGAACCTTTAGTTTTTATACATTCAATCCATATCGCATGGTTTTTTTATAAAATTTTGATAGAATCTGTAAAGAGGTCACATGTTTGATGTTTTTTAATACCCATTCAAAGTATATAGGGTCTGCTCAACTCGGCAGTGGTGGCGGAGCTAATACTGTGACGTCACAAGAGTAACACTTCAGTGCTTCTCCATTGAATTACTTAAAGAACCTTTAGTTTTTATACATTTAATCCATTTTGCATGGTGTTTTTGATGAAATCTTGATAAAATCTGTAAAGAGGTCACATGCTTGATGTTTTTTAATACCCTTTCTCTCATTTAGTCACCAAGCCCTGATGTATTGCACATAAAATATACCAGTTTGAACACACATAGCTACTCCAGCTTTCTTCATATGTTTATTCTTTACTTATTTATTTACTTACCTATATACTGGTTTGCTGTAGTCTCTTCAAGTCCATTTTTTATAACATGACAACTCTCTCTCTCTCTCCTCTCTCCTCTCTTCTCTCTCTCTCTCGTCTCTCTCTCTCTCTCTCTCTACTCTCCTCCTCTCCTCTCTCTTTCAGGTAGATAATATTATCAAGATTTTAAATAATTCTGAAGAAATGTATTTAGTTCTGTCACTGTGTTCATACCTCACTCTGAAAAGCAACTTTTTTTTATGCTAAAGGTTAGAATGATAGATTAATTATATTTTCCAAATCTTCTTAAGAGTACTTATTGTTATGCAACAAATACAAAGAAAATGTGGATACAGGCAGTGTAAAAAATGGCAGTTGCATTTGCACGACTTGACCTCAAAAAAAAAAAAAAAAAAACAATATCAAAAGTATAAGAATTATATCATATACGATACAAGGTATCAAAGGAATAAATGATGAAGAAAATGATACAGGAAACACATATTCAGCAAATTTCTCATTAGCACTTCATATCATATAAATATACTTCCGAACACATAAGTTTACATATAACACAAACTGTATACATAAAGGTATTAATTATGCATACCTCAAACAATTATAATATTTTCGAAAAATAGTACAAAGAGTTATTCGTCAGTCTGGATGGATGTATCTGATGACGTTTCACAAGGGGCGGGGCTAGATTTCAGATCGCCCACGAACGCTTAATTTTTTATAATTTTTGCGTGCGTAGATAATATTTTCTGTGCGTGATTATGGGTTTGAAAGTAATTGTAATTATAATGTGTCATATACCAATTGAAAGGGCATTCTTTGTACTTTTACATGGTATATGGCAAAATGTAATAAGATGAAAAATTATGTAAGAAAAATGTGGTAAATATTTACATAAAATTTAAAAATTTTGGTCCGTCTTTGTCCTAGAATTCCTCGAAAATTTCTGAGAACACCTATCAATTTTATTTATGCATTATATAGTAAATTTTATCAGCTTTCTAATCCATTTTTCAGTTTCTTTCTATCATTATCCCTTAGTCAGTTACGCTACGAAACGTGAATGTATGTAGGTTGACGGATGAAGTAATTGCACATTTTTGTGTGCGTAGATAATTTTTTCTGTGCGCGCTTGTGGGTTTGAAATTAATCGTAATTGTAATGTGCTATATATCATTTGAAAGAGCATTCTTTGTACTTTAACGTGGTATACGGCAACATGCAATAAAAGGAAAATTCATATAAAAAAGGCCATCGCAAAAATAGTTATATGAAAATGTTATCGTAAATATAGTTTCATAAAGATATGGTCCTTTTGTAACTGATGACGTTTCACAAGGGGCGGGGATAGGTTTTAGTACCGCCTCGTGAGCAAACCCTATTACTTTGACTCTGGTCCACACTACTGTAAAACTTGTCATAAACACGTGTCGGCAACTTATTACAGCCATGTCATGAACAGGTTGAGAGTAAGTCAACGACCGTGAGTGGAGAATGAACCTTTGGTAAATCTGTTCGTGAAGTCTATGCAATAAGTTATGATATGTTTATGATAATGTCCAAGACTTGCGTTGAATAACTCTATAAAGTTTCAATCAGAGAACGTAAGGAAAAGAATGTCAGAGCGTCAAAACAAGAACGAACAGTACGTAGCTGAACGTACACGATCACGAAGTACCTACCTTTATACCCACCAGCACACATTCACGCGAAAAAAAAAAAAAACATGCAAAACTTGGGGGCGAGAGGAGAGCTGCTAAACTGCCAGAGGTAGGATGCTCGAATACTTGGCAAACACTTTTATGTAAAGCAGAAAGGGGGGGAGAGAAATCTGGGGAAAAATTTCCAGCCCGTAAAACTTCCAGAGTGCGAAAGTTTCGAGGCGACGGCAGCGATCAAAGGAAGAAGAAGAAGAAGAAGAAGAAGAAGAAGAGAAGATTCACAGCCTGTTTTGTTGTTCCTCATGCAGAGACCAGAGTTAATAAAAACCAATAAAAAAAAAAAAGAAAGATATGCTTCTGCATCCGGAAGACGGCTATCTTGGTAACGGAAAAGCAAAGGGAAATAAAAATGCCAGTTTTCCTTCGAATCTCTGGAAACGTCGAACTTACATTTAGAATTATAATGAATCTTTTCTCCAAACTGTTTTTGATAATCGAAATGTCATTTCTCCATTGTATGTTAGCATTGCGATTTTCAAATCTCTGTGTACATTTGTGGCTATACGTTTTTCTTTTCATATTTTCTGTTGATTTTAATGCAAATATTTTTATTCGCAACCTTTAGGATTATGATTATCTTTTTCCAAAGCTGTTTCTGACATTTCCTCATTGTATGTTAGCCTTGCGAATTTGGAATTTCTTTATTTTTTGTGCTCACAACTTAATTACTTTTTCATCTCAGATGTGGTTTTTAATAGAAATATTTTTAGTCATAACCTTCAGAATAATGATGAATCTTTTTTATAATAGTGTGTGTGTGTGTGTGTGTGTTTGTGTGTAGAATCTACTGGTCACTTTTTTACCAGATACATATGTAACTGTAAGAGCCACAATGACTTCTTAACTTTTTGAATTCTTTGCTCTTTTCTGAAGATCCAAAAAAGCGCAAAGAATTAAAAAAGTTAAGAAGGCATTGTGGCTATTACAGTTGCATATATATACATTTATCTATATTTATATATGTGATCCAACAGTAGGAATGAAGTTGCTAACTGAATGCCCTCTGCAACTGGGCTAGAACTCACCACATCTGAGTAACTACCAGGTTTATATATTCGGTGTGCACTGATAATATACTTCTTAAAGGCACCAGCAACAGTCTATAATATTAAATTGTCGGGTTGATAACCATAGCTCTTGCCGGTTAGAGACAGATGCAAAACGCTGAATTCCTCGAAGATGCTAATATGAAAAAACAAACAGGAAAGCTTACCGGCGCACAATTGGGGTCAGTGACGCATTTCGAAGATCACGAGTTTCATGTATGAAGCGTGCATGCCTCTTGTGTGCCAATTGGTGAGTGTGTTCGTAATGAACAGAAAATGACATATAATCTGAGGCAAATGTTGCAAAGGGGGACTCACTGATTTTAGTTGATAGTGTGTGGAACACGTCACAGAAGAGGTTCTAGAGGAGGTGTTGCAGGTCCGTCGGACAATGTAAAGTGAACTTTGAAAAAGTTAACTTTTGGAGTGACAATTACTTTAGTTCTAGAGAAAGGGAAGTGAGGTACAACACACATTCTTTATTGACGAACTTTAATATTTTATGGCGTCATAATTATGGTCTTTATTTCAGATGGATTCGAAGTCACCTATGGGTTTTTCTCTAGACTAATTTTGACTATTAATAAACTATGAATGTTTGGACACCTAAGGGAAAAGGGGATACTTACTTAAATATGATTTTGAAAGGAATATTATAGTTTAACGTTTCTGTTTGAGTCAGTTTTAATTAACTTTATTCCATTTTCATGTTAGCTAATTTTAGGAAATAAAAAGTATATTTTTGTAACCAAGAGAGTTAACATTAGCCTAGTTTGAAACCGATTTTCAGCCAACTCCAGAGATGGCATTCAACAGAATAAAGGTAGGCTACGTTACTAGTTAGATATCTGTTGCACAACCTTTCCATCGCCTGTTACTAAAAGGTTAAAGATTGTTCACTTATATAAAGGTTATGAAGTTTGTCGAGTTTTTAACATTTAATGGGATTCATTTAAAAAATCTTAGATAGTATATAGCATTGAATTTTTGTATACGAACAAAAAAAGGTAGTATATAGCATTCTATTTTTGTATACAAACAGAAAAAAGGATAATCTTTCTATGTTTTTACCAAAGGAAACTACGGGTCCAAAACGACTGGTGGCCTGTGCTGGAAAATCAAACAAGTTTTTCACAAAACCGAAAAAGGAATTGCGACTGTTCCTTGGCTATAAAACAGGAATTTTATTTGCCCCTTCGTAACACTGTAGCTTGACTTATGTACATGTACAGGAAAAATACGTGCACGTGCATTGTTATCAATTACCCATATTTATATTCGTGTACATTACTCATAAGTACTCACAAACACACATAGTACATACATATATGTATGATGTTATATATATATATATATATATATATATATATATATATATATATATAGATATATATATATATATATTTAGATATAATATATATATATATATATCTATATATATTTTATATATATATTATAGCATATATATATATATATATATATATATATAGATTTATAATATATATATATATATATATATTCATATAGAATAATATATTCTATATATATATAAATATGTAATATATATATATGTTATTTATATATTATATTAATTATATATATATAGTTATATATTTTTTTTTTTTTTTTAAAAAAATTTAAAAAATTATAATTATATGGTATATATAATATATATATATATATATATAAATATATAATATATACATGGAGTGAGAGGAGAGAGAGAAAGGAGGGAGAGAGAGAGAGAGAGAGAGAGAGAGAGATATCAACACAAACTCGCACTATATGTCAAGGCATATACTCCGTACCAAAGTACCAATTGGTATGGTAAATGAAAGTGGTGAAAAAAATGCATAAAATTCCCCGTATGACAGAGAGAGAGAGAGAGAGAGAGAGAGAGAGAGAGAGAGATTTACAAGGAGTTACAAGGATTAGGATGTCTCAAAGACTTATTAGTCCATCCTAGGAGACCTCGTGTGCTCTAGAGAGAGAAAAAAAACTGAAACGAGAGAGAGAAAGAGAACAGTAATATGAGTGAACTGAGACGTCGTCTTGCACTGAATGAACGCAACGATTTTTTTCGCCAAATGAACGAGTCCTGATTAAGCCATTCTCCAGCCAACGTCCAGGCGATTAAAACACATGGCGTGGAAATAAACCAGATACTGAACGGGGCCGTAAAGGCAGGAAATCAAGCCATGCAGGCTCCGCCATTGTGTGTGTATATTGTGTGTAATTCCACCTGAGGGCCCGTACAAATGTAATTACCGGCGATACCCCTCACCCATTGTCCTTTTGTTACGGGAATTCGAGAATATTACCTTTCCGGAGTCGATTGGGGTAGTAGGGGTATTTTGATCTTTATGCGCTGCGGAACTGAGATTGATATTGTTCGCCCAATTTATTTCATGCATGCATGCAGGCGCCACGTACATAAATTTATGCATACACACACTAATATATATATATATATATATATATATATATATATATATATATATATATATATATATATATATATTTCTGACTGACATTATTGAATGACCAGACGTGACATACGCATGCAAATATCCAAAACTATACATACATACAAACATCCACACACACATATATATTTATTATATATATATATATATATAATATATATATATATATATATATATATATATATATATATATATGTGTGTGTGTGTGTGTGTGTGTGTGTGTGTGTGTGGATGTATTGTTTATGGATGTATGCGCGATGCATCATTCATAAATAACGAATCACTCCGTCAAAGTGAAATTCATACGTCTTATGATTTACAGGCGGGCTATCGAAAGTTAGATAAGTTTGGACTGGAGGAATAAAATCCTGTGGGACCTACAAGAAAAGTTTCCCGAAACTTCAACAAGGAACTTTCAAGAATACAGAAGGTTGGCTGAGTGAGGGGGGGGGGGGGGGGTGGAGGAAGGGGGGTGGGTAAGGGGGGCGGGGATGGGAGAGGGGGAGGTGGGTTTGCTAAACTGGCTTAACTTCAAAGAAAGCCTTTGGCGTTTGGAGATTTCGTTTTCAAGTTAGTCAGGCCAACAAAAGAGTGAGGCCCATAACTGCGACATAAAAGTTTTTAGTGTTATTGGTCAATAAATGACGAAAAAAAAAAAACTTCCCGGCATTCCGCCTTTATTTAAATGGTTTTTACAGTTTTTGTCAACATCGTTTTTTTTTTTTCTTTTGTGGGTGGGGATTGGCTAAACACATTCTTTTATCTTTAACAAGAGAGCCGTGGATGAACCCTTACACTAAGGACCTCCTTAATATGAGCTATTGTATAAAGGTACACTGAATGCTCACCAACAGTGCATCTACCCCACATGCACACATACACACTGCATCATTCCCCATTTACGCAAATGCTAAGGATCTTCCCATCTAAATACCTCTTTTCATCTACCTGTACAGTCAGTCCTTCGTAGGTCTTCCTCTCTGGTGTGCTTCCATTCTTTCCACATGAATGAACCATCTCTGATGTATCCTTTTTATATCATCACATCACCACATTTCTCGCCTTTTCAAATATTCTTTTGCTCTACACAGATACTACATTTTTCTTTTGTTTTTTGCTTATATATATAGACGTATCTGAACATGCATACAAATGTACATTCTTACTGTTTTATGGAGAACTGTTCCTTAACGAAACCCAACCAAAACCAGTGTTATATCAATAATAATTCTGGAAATACTGTTATGCAAAATTTAGGTAGTTTCATCGCTGTTAAAAGCAGCCCGTGGACCGTATTTTAAGAACTGGGTCCTTTTAAAGAACTTGGCACGAGTTAAATATCAATATAGACTATATAATCCTCTTCTGAAAGGAACCACAGGAGCAGTAGGAGTAATCCCTTGTGCTTGACAAAAAAAAAAAAAGGAAACTTAGCCAAGCATGAAAGCAAAAATTCAGAAATCCTCGCGGCAGTTTCATTCATGAAGCGTTTTTGCGAATCATCACATGTGTTAGAACGGATCAGACTCCTCTTCGCTTTTTGCTTGAGCGATATTGCCACATTTGGTGAACGGTGTTCATGATGGGTTAAAATTGAAATATTTATTATTCACCGAGACGTTTTTCCCCATCTTTCCCGAAGGAGATATCTTTTGTCATCAGTTAGCAAGGCAAAATAAGTATATTACACACGCGCGCGCGCACATATACACACAAACACACATATACATACACTAAAGTCATTGATAGTTATCATTAGTGGTTCGAGTCCTTCAGGTGATATCACGTATCAGTTACAATTCCGCTTCGATATTTTTTACAAGGAGTTGCAAGGATTAGAATGCCTCCAAGACTTTTTAGTCCATCCGAGGAGACATCGTGTGCTCACTTACCTCTAGGAAGTAGAGCGAATTAAACTAATACGTTGTTGTGATAGAAATTTATATATGTAAATACACACACATACGTATATATGGGTGAAAAGATAGATAGATTAGAAATATGTGATATACTATATAATATTTATATTATATATATATACTATATATATATATATATATATATATATATATATATATATATATATATATATATATATATGTATATATATATATATTATTTATATTATTTATTTTATATAAACCTTCACCTAGCATTGGTCAATCAACACCGATCCACAAAGACAGTGATAAACCACTGCGACTGGCGGCTGCTGGTCATTAAGTTACCTGGTTCATTTTCCCAGGTAACAGACACTCAACTGCAGGACAGTGAAGGTCACAGTGAGAGAAGAGAGAAGAAAGGCAGAAGAGTAATTGAACAGCAAGGTAGAAGCGGAACATCACAAAAGGTTGCAATATATATATTTCGAGATTCGAAGCCTCTACCTTTCGATTCTAGTTTTCATGGACAGTGAACGAAAAGTCTATCCTTCCTAGATTGGAGTATTTGAATACGGCTGCGTCACAGAGCTCTCAATCAGTGACGGCTATAAAACGCAAAAAAAAAAAAGGAAAGAAAACGGCGTTTCTTTTCAAAGGTGTCTTTGTTTAAAAGGTCAAAATTCTATTTTTCCCTTCGTCACATTCCCGTTGATATGCAAGAAGCAAAGTTAGCCACGTGTCATTTTGCAACTTGCAACGCTCATTAAATGCAGCTCTGAAATCAACTTTTAAATACAGATGATTTTGTGCTTTCCTTTTTTTTATTTACTTTATTTTAAGGAAAAATGTCTCTAATTCTTTTCACTCTATGGATTCGAGGAGGAAACATTTCGTTCGCCATTTTCCTCCGAGTATGAGGCTCCGGAGCTCTCTGCCTCTTTGCTGATCAAAGTACATTCCGTCATTTATAAGACGTTTTCTCATTGATTCGGAAAGATTCACTGAATATCTTTCAGGCGTCCTTTTCTCTCTCTCTCTCTCTCTCTCTCTCTCTCTCTCCTCACACCACACGCATAACACACACACACACGCTGTATATAATATATATATATATATTATATATATATATATATATATATATATATATATATATATATATATATATTATATATATATATTGTAATCCATAATTACTTAAATATTTGTTCGTGGTTTATGTCATTTGTTTTTATTTAAGTCACGAAAAAGTTCTCTTGAAACATTCTTTTATCCCCGGCCAAGGTTTTGTTTGTGTTCATTTGTATAGTGTTTATTACCCATATTTTTTTTTCCTGCCTTTCATGTTTTGTGAGCGGGACTACCCGTCTTCAGTGCTTCGCTTGGTCGAACTGCCCCATTACGTGGTTATGCTTTCGCTTTCTCTCTCTCCTTTACCTGGAGTGCGTTTTTTTGATTTTTGGGCAGCGGCATAGAGTATCGGCTCCCCAACAGAGGAGGTCTTGCAGCATATTTTTTCACGGCTTAATTAGCGGAAGATATTTGTTCCTGATCCTGCAGCTACCATTGAATTTGAGAGGCTCCTGCTAATGAATTTTATCCTCGCTTTAAAAAGCATTGCTGTTGCTTTTGTGCTGCTGCTTGCCACTGCTGCTGGCTGTGCCGTGCGTGTTTTGACCTCCTGGAGTCGTCAGGAGGCCCTTCTAGTGGCGAAGAACGGTAAGCGGACCGTCTGCTTACATAATATACAATTAACGTTGCCCCTGGTGATCTCCC
>NC_087206.1:8858034-8863034 GCF_015104395.2 Macrobrachium nipponense
CATTTGCATTCTTGATGATTTATTTTGTCATCATTAGTTTTGCTTTGCTGTACAAATTTCTCAATTCGGCACACCCCCCTAACCCCCACCCTCTCCTTTCCCTCCCCACCACGCCCTATCCCCAGAGACAAACTCCCAAACAGGCTTCTGTGCTGAGAGAGAGAATACAAAATAAGACTACTGCCATTACGAAAAACAAGCATTTACAGGAATTTAACGGTAAACCAAGTTATTTTTTTATGCTCCAAGGATTTTATTTTTGTCACTTTTCATTATAGTACCTTGAGTAATCATCTTCCATATTTTCAAGTTACCCCACGAAGAAAAAAAAAAGGACCATAATTGCATTTCTTGGATAAGAACGGAAGATTTGCTCATATTCCTCAAAACTTGGCCTGGCATGTGAAAGTATCAAATAGTTTGAGTGTATAAAGATAGTTTATGCTTGTCAAGGTGGTTGTATTCCTCAGAGCTCTCATATCAGACGGTATGACTTAAAAGCTAATAATAAACCACAAAATAAAAGAGTACAGTCTTATCAAATCGTTGAATGAAAAGTATCAAAGAAAAGAAATTGAGAAATTCTCTTTTATCAATAAATGGTTTCAGCAGACGTAAAGCAACGTGTTTATTGTCACACAAAAAAAAAAAAAAAAAAAAAAAAAAAAAAAAAAGTCAGAATTCTCCGCACAGAAGAGGGGACTTGACGTTTCGCAATTGCCTGTGGGTTTTGGTGTCATCCTCTAAGTTGTGGCTTTTATTTTGTAAATAAACCAACTCTTCCGTCTCTTCTGGAACAGCGAAAAATATTATTACTAACCTTCTGGAACAGCGAAAAATATTATTATTAATAACTTGCCAGAGTTGACAAAGATGGATATGTTTCCATAGTTTCGCAGTCTTGAGATACAGCAAGATGGAAATTAAAAATTAAAAAGAAAGATCATATTAAAAAAAAGATGAAACCATTCAAGGAAATCTCGGAATCTGTTTCTTCCATTCATCTTAAGAAGTCTCTCCTGGAATGGAGGTTTGACCTGGGCTGAATCGTTTCTTGTCATCTCAAAAAGTAGATGAATAAATAAATAGATAGATAAATAAATTAATGAAATATTATACAAAGAGGTCTTGAATTTTTTACGTACATTTGTTTTCATTAACAAACACCGTCCCCTCCAATTCCTTATCCCTCCACCCCCCCCCCCCCCATCACACTACCCGCCCCCCAACCCCCCCACCCACCACCACAAGGAGGGAGAGAAGGACCGGGCTTTCATTATATCTTTTTTTTCACGAAATTAAAAGCAACAAATAAAAAAAAGAAACAAAAACTATTTTATTAAACGTTTGAGGCAATATCATTTTTAAGATACAATGCCCTTCCAATGAGTGTGATTTTGTTCCCAAGAACAAAATATCTGAAAAAACAAACTCCTTGTCTTACAATATTCCCGGCGCTTTTATCCTATTCGCAAGAAAAATGCATCGTTAAAATTAACCAGCTTTCGAACGACCTCCTGAACACCGAGATAACATAACATCCAAATAAACAGTGTAACGGCTCGTTTTACCGTCACCAAAATACTATTCAATTTTCTCTTTAAGTATCCATATACCACTGATACGAAGTCCACAATAAGGTGGAATCATACCACAAACTCAATTTTCAAAGTGCAAGGATGAATTCAAGGGAGGAGTAAACAAACACAATGAAAAACCATAAATTTAATACATAAAGAACCAGACAGAAAACACACCTGAACCTCTTTGAGAACAGGAAGTAAATGAATTACTATCACACTTAATAACAATTCAACACACGTATACAAAATTAAGATAGCATAACCAACACACTCAAACCAAAATAAGGGGGCCCAGAAAGGAGGAGGAAATCAAAAAGAAAGAATATCCTGACGATTACAGGCTAATACCAAACTTGTCACCAAAAATCTTCATGTTCAAAATGCTTATTATTCTTTTTAAAGAATACAGAATCCTCCACGCCTCTGGAGGAGGTACCACAGGTGGTTAATAACTAGGGTGGGGGGCCCAGTCGAGCAGTCTCCACAGAATCGCAGCCGTGATCAATGCAAAAGGTATTAAACAACCTTACATGGGACAGCGAGATCCCCCTGGTCTTTATAACTGAACCAGAGGTGGCTGGCGGTGATTCCGAGGACGTCCAGATATGTTATCTGGAGAGATCTCCCAATCTGAAGATAACAGATATTCAGTGATCCTCGGGTCCTGCAGATACGGGTAAATCACCAATAGAGGTTGCAAGCACCACGAAGCAAGAGACGGCAGTACTCTTAGTGCACGAAGTAAGGTCAAAAATCATCCAAAAGTGACAAGGTCCAGAGAACGACTGCCTGTTCTCCTCCCTTAAGCCAAGAAGTTACCCCCCCCACCCCCCCCCCCTTATCCACAGGGGAAGGACCACTCACACAACCTCCTTAAAGATAAACATAAATGTTAATAACAAGCAAACAGTTGTTATACAAGAGAGGTGGTCAAACGACAAGTGAAACTTAAAAACTAGGTTTAACAAATATCAAAAAAAAAATTAATTTAATAATAATATTTAATGAAAAAGGATCACATACTGACAACTGGAAGAATCTAAAGGAATCCGGGAAAATCAGGAAGAATCCCGGAGAATCAGGAAGAATCCAGGAGAATCGGGAAGAGTCCTGGAGAATCAGGAAGAATCCAGGAGAGTCGGGAAGAATCCGGGAGAATCAGGAAGAATCCGGAGAATCAGAGAGAATCCTGGAGTATCAAGAAGAATCAGGGAGAATGGAAGAATCAGAAAGAATCCAGGAGAATCAGAAAGAATTCGGGAGAATCAGGAAGAATCAGAAAGAATCCGGGAGAATCAGAAAGAATTCGGGAGAATCAGGAAGAATCTGCGAGAATCAGAAAGAATGAGAAAGAATCCATGAGTGTGGATTGTGTTTCCGCAATTCTTCGAGCGTTTGCGAAAAGCCATATTATGCACAAATTGCATAACGACATGATTTAGTTTTCCTCAACAACGGACGTCTTCAACTTTTTTTTTTTGTCTATTCAATGTAAAGCTCAAGAAAAAAAATTAAAAAATAGAAAAGTTTAACGAAGTAAAAGTTAGAGAACTCGCTTTTGAAAAGGGACACAATGGGAAAGCTCGCGCGATGGCAACACTTGGCGCTGGAAATGTTTGGCGAAGAATGTCACGGAGGCAACAGGATTTGCAGGCGGCCAAAGGAAGTCTGGAATAGCAAGCGAGAGGGAGATGATGATGGAATCACATTTCTTACTTAGGTGTTGTGCCGGGGGCAAATTCCTTTTGACAAACGTCGGGAAACGCAGTTTGGAGACGTCTATCTCAGTTCGCGCGGATGCACGAGCATTCAGCCGCGCTCACAAGTCAACAGCCGGAGGAAATGACATCTTGTTATCTGACGTTGAGTTGGTAATAAGCTAGTGTTGCCACTTGATGTGCACCTTAACGAAACCCCGTTTGGGGATATAAATCTGTTTCACCTGTTAGTTGCAGCTTGGAAAAGTGACTCACAGTTTGTCACTTTACAAACAATGTATTGCAAAATCACAAAATGACAAAAAAGTACACAAATTACTGCCTGTCTCTGTTACCAAGATGAAAATGTACTGGAAGATACAAATTTTCCCAACTTTTACAAAAACGAAAAACGTTTTGGGTATAGATAGCAATACCGCTGGCACTTAGAGAATGAGCATACCACGGCCTCCTTAAATAAAACTGCTTCTTGTAAAGAGTATAGATAAAATCTTAAAGCTTTGGAATGAAAAAAGAAATTATATGAACAAGACGAAAAAACGATTTTTGAATGACCAATATTGAAACTTTATTAAACTGATGATACAGAACAATACCACAAACCTTGAAGGCTATATGCAATAAAAAAAATGAACAAGACAAAACGCGTTTTTTGTATGGTCATTATTGAAACTTATTATATTGATATATACAGAACAATACCACAAACCTTGAAGGCTATTTCGTAAATGTTTTAAGTGAAAGCTATCAGTCAATACCTGACAGTATAGATATTTACGGCCTGCTTTTTGAGCAGAGCCCCGTGCTGCATAAAGCCAGCTTGATCAGAAACAACGAGTGGCGTAAGGCGCGCCAAGGATACAAAGATGGAAGAAAGCCGAGGCATAGGACTTCCTTTAAGCCTCCCGAAGGACCCCTCCTTTGCCCTTAGGTTTCCAAAGTTCCTCTGTCAACATAATGTATCCTGAGGAAGTAGCCACAGGATTTTTCTTACGCCACTTCTTGTTTGTTTGACTCAGAGCGCTGCGTCATCGATCTGAGACTTTCCATAATTTCCCCTCTGTTCGCTGCGTTTTTGTTTCCCTAAGGTTTTCTGGACACACATTGAATGTTTGACACGACGGAGGTATTTTATTGATATGAGTTTATATTCTCCACATTTCTGCAGTCTTTCTTTTTTATAGAATTGTTCGTATTATTTACTTACCTGCCCAAGTTGCACGCGCACGCACACAAATATAAACATACATATATATATATATATATATATATATATATATATATATATATATATATATATATATATATATATATATATATATATATATATATATATATGTATAATATATATATATCTATATATATATATTATATATATATATATATATATATATATATATATATATATATATATATATATATATATATGTATGTATATATAATATATATATGTATATATATAATGTGTGTGTGTGTGTATAAAATCTTCATGAACTCTTCCTGCCGAAATTAAAATCTTAATTAACCTTTAATAATCAGAAGAACGAATTGCATAATATTACTGTTCAAAAAAGTGTAAGGAAGACTCACAATAAATTCTCTACAGATATGTTTGCTTCGTAATCTGAATCTAGAAACTTGAATCAAATTGCATTGTTTTCTTTTATTACATTTCCGAATATAATATTTACTTAACCGA
>NC_087206.1:8868034-8878034 GCF_015104395.2 Macrobrachium nipponense
AAACACTACAAGTAAGTAAAGTCAGTACTCCTTTGCGAATGCTGAAAGTTAATAAGGAAGAATTTGTTAAATCTCAAATTGAAGATGATAATTTGAAGGTAATAAGAGATAATGCCCTTGTTGATATAAATGATATCGAGAAGGAAGGCAAGTGTTACTTTTTAAAGGATGGAATCCTAATGAGGAAGTTCAAGAGTAGAAATGTTAATGATGTTGTAGAACAAGTGGTCATTCCAAGTAGTTATAGGAATTTTGTTCTAGGTATTGCTCATGACTGTAGTTATTCTGGTCATTTAGGTATAAACAAAACTTATGAGAAATTATTAAGGTATTTTTTTTGGCCTAAGATGCGGAAAGATTGTAGTGAATATTGTAAAAATTGTGATTTATGTCAAAAAGTAGGTAAAGCTCAACATGACCCTAAGGTGATGCCATTGCAACCCATTGAAGTTCCAGGAGAACCCTTTGAGAAACTGGTTTTGGATTGTGTAGGACCTCTGCCTAGGTCTAGCAAAGGTAACGAGTATTTGCTGACAATTATGTGTAGTGCTACCAGATTTCCAGAGGCTATTCCTTTAAGAACAGTGAGTGCTGATAAGATAATTGAAGCGCTTAACAAGTTCTTCTCGCTGGTAGGTTTGCCAAAAGAAGTTCAAACCGACCAAGGAACCAACTTTACGTCTAGAAAGTTTACCTCATTTTTAGCCTGTCAGAATATTAAGCATTGTTTATCGTCTCCGTTAATTCACCCACAGAGCCAAGGAGTGGTCGAACGATTTCATCGAACCTTCAAAACCATGCTTCACACGTACTGTTGTGAAAATGAAAAGGAATAGGATGTCTACATACCAATGTTGCTATTTCCCTTTCGTGATAGCGTACATTCATCGTTGGGTTATTCTCCTTTTCAGTTAGTATATGTCCATCAGGTAAGGTCACCCATGGAGGTGATAAAGAATCAGTTGATTTCAGATGAGAAGGATTCTAGCACGTTACAAGAAATGAAGTAAAAAATAAAGAAAATATGGAAAGTAGCACATGGGAATCTTAAGTATACAAGAAGAGATGAAAAGAAATTACGACAAAAAGGCTGCAAAACGTGAACTCGACATAGGAGATAAGGTTCTAGTGTATCTCCCTACAGCTGGTAAGGTTTTTAACCAGAAGTATATAGGACCTTGCACAGTGAAGGAAAAAGTAAGTGATGTTAATTATCGAATTCAATTTCCTACAGGACGGAGGAAAGTTAAAACTTTCCATATTAACAAATTAAAGAAGTATAACAAAATCCAGTGGAGTGCTGTCAATTGCAAAAGAGGATGATGAAAAAGACGTTGAAGAAGAAATTGAACTTAGATTAAAAAATACAGATTATTTGAGTGATGATGAAAAAATTTAGGAAGTTATGTATTCATTTATCTGATGAACAGCAGCATGATTTTAAAGTGCTAATTCAAAACTTTTCAGATCTATTTTCAGACCATCCTAAAAGGATAAAAGGAGTACAACATAAAATCAGGTTGAGAGAAGAGACTCCAATAAGTCAGCGTCCATACAGAATGTCGCCGAGGCAACAACAACAGTTAAAGACCGAAGTTGCTTATTTACTGAAACACGGACTAGCAGAGGAAAGCCATAGTGAATGGGCTAGCCCATGTATTCTAGTCGACAAACCTGACGGAAGTGCAAGAATGTGTACAGACTATCGAAAGGTAAATAATGTAACTATAAAAGATTCATATCCTATGCCCAGAGTAGAAGATATAATTGATAATGTAGCAAAGTTTCCTTTTTTAAGTAAAATTGATTTATTGAAAGGATACTATCAAATTGAGTTAGACAAAACAGCAGGGATATTGCTGCATTTGTTACACCCCTATGGACTTTATAATTATAAGGTAATGCCATTTGGTTTATGTAATGCACCTCTGAATGAATTATATCTTGAAGGATTTCGAAGGTGTATTTGTTTATTTAGATGACATTATTATTGTTGGAGAACCTGGGAAGATCACTTAAAAAGTAGTATGATGTTTTTAAGAGGTTATTAGAATTTAATGTTACGATAAACCTTGCCAAATGTGAATTTGGAAAAACTACTGTTCAATATTTAGGACATGAAATAGGAAGTGGCCAAGTGAAACCTGTTGATTGTCATATTGAGGTCATAAAGAATTTGACCCTCCCTACATCTAAACGTGGAGTGATGAAATTTTTGGGAACAGTGGGTATTACAGAAATTTTGTAAGAACTTTTCAGATGTAGCCTACCCATTAACAGAGTTGCTGAAAAAAGGATGTGAATTTGTGTGGTCAAAGGAATGTGACGATGCCTTTAATAAACTTAAGCTCATGTTAATGTCTAGCCAGTACTGAAATCCCCAGACTTTAATCTACCATTCAAGTTACAGGTAGACTCAGTGAAGTAGGAGCTGGCAGTGTATTATTACAGGAACATAATGGTGTTTTACAACACCCTGTATCTTACTTTTCAAAGAAATATAATAGCCACCAGTTAAATTACAGTATTGTTGAAAAAAGAAGCTTTAAGTTTAATTTTGAGTTTAATGCACTTTGAGATATACTTGCTTAACAGTAACTTTGAAATAGACGTATATACTGATAATAACCCAATTTAACCTTTATTAATAAATGTAAGCACAACAATAAGAGAATTTTAAGATGGTCTTTATTTTTGCAACCATTCAAACTAAATATTCCACCCTATAGCAGGCAAAGAAAATGTCATTGCAGATTCTCTCTCTAGATCTGTTGATTATTTAAAGGAAAGTGCTTGTTACCAACGACGTGGCAGTCTCCGACAGTTGCTAAATGGAAGTAGCTAATGTTTAAGACTGTAAGAGTGAAAATTCAGAATGGACTGAGGAGAGAGCCGCTGAGTTAAAAGGGGGGGAATGTAAAGGAATATTGATTTATTGAATGTAAAATTGCAGAAAAGGTTGAAAATTGATATTTGAAATAGAAAAAAAGTGTGTACACTAGACAACAGATGGCAGTAGCGCTTGGCGTAGGCGGTAGTCGCCAAGGATAATGTACCGAAACAATGATATTTGGTCCATGGATGTCTAGCGTGAGTCGGGTATATAAAGGCCCAAAACGACGATTTTCGTTGGAGCTGAAAACAAACAAGTGATTATAAAGTGTATCAAGTTTTGAGGAATATATGGTAATGTATTGTTTATCCATTTGGACGTTTTCTTGTGTGATGTAACGTTGGTTGCCACTAACTTTTTGATGTTACAGTGAATTATATGTTGTGTTGATGTAAAGCTTGTGACTTAGGGATTATACTGTAAAATGCAGTGATTAGTGATGAGTAGTCTTGATGAAGTGCTGTATGGCGAGTCTTTGCTTTTGTGCAATGCGTCCGTAATTTGTTTAATGTTCTGTTTGTGACTTTAATTTCCTTACTAATTGTTATTAAAGTACATTTTTAAGTTATAGAGTTGTAACGTAGTGAGTTGTCATGTTTTCCTGATATATTCTCCTCGTAAATCCTTACCAGAGAGAGAGATTTTTTTTTTATGTATAATATATATTATATATATATATATATATATATATATATATATATATATATATATATATATATGTATATATAAATATATATATACATACATATATATATATATATATATATATATATATATATATATACATATACATATCATATATATATATATATACTATATTTATATATATATATATCAATTCAAGCTACAAATGTCCTTTTAATATCTAAATTCACTTTACCTCCCAAATGATATATTTTCAATATTATGTACCGAACGGGAATTTTTTTTTTTTTTTTTTTTTTTTTTTTTAGTTGATAATAATTTCGTCCCCCCCATGGGATCGAACCACCGTGCCAAGTGGACGGGGACGAAATCAGGACAGTCAGTGACGCTATCCAATCAGCCAACAGAGACGCTATAAGTTCATATCGATTCTGGACCTTACAAATCACCCGCGATCTCGGTGCTTTCGTAATTAGAATCGATATGAAACCCCGTCTACCATGTTAGCCAATTTGAGCGTTTGACAGCACGTAGCCTTTTGTAATGAATAATTATCACATCGAACCGTGATCCATTTATATATCAATTCAAGCTACAAATGTCCTTTAATATCTAAATTCACTTACCTCCCAAATGATATATTTTCATATATGTACCAAAGGGGAATTTTTTTTTTTTTTTTAGTTGATAATAATTTCGTCCCCCATGGATCGAACCACCGTCCAAGTGGACGGGGACGAAATCAGGACAGTCAGTGACGCTATCCAATCAGCCAACAGAGACGGCTATAAGTTCATATCGATTCTGACCTTACCTAATCACCCTCGATCATCCGGTGCTTTTTCGTAAATTAGAATCGCATAATTTGAAACCCCAATCCTTACCATGTTAGCCAATTCGAGCGGTTCTTTGACAGCACGTAGCCTTTTGTTATGAATAATTATCACATCGAACCGTGATCCATTTATATATCATTCAACTACAAAAATGTCCTTTAATATCTAAATTCACCCACTTTACCGCCCAAATGATATATTTTTCATATATGTATCCGAAGGGGAATTTTTTTTTTTTTTTTTTTTTTAGTTGATAATAATTTTGTCCCCCCATGGGATCGAACCACCGTCCAAGTGGACGGGGACGAAATCAGGACAGTCAGTGACGCTATCCAATCAGCCAACAGAGACGCTATAAGTTCATATCGATTCTGACCTTACAAATCACCCTCGATCTCGGTGCTTTCATAATTAGAATCGATATGAAACCCTGTCTACCATGTTAGCCAATTCGAGCGTTTGACAGCACGTAGCCTTTTGTTATGAGAAATTATCACATCGAACCGTGATCCATTATATATCAATTCAAGCTACAAATGTCCTTTAATATCTAAATTCACTTACCTCCCAAATGATATATTTTCATATATGTACCGAAGGGGAATTTTTTTTTTTTTAGTTGATAATAATTTCGTCCCCCCATGGGATCGAACCACCGTCCAAGTGGACGGGGACGAAATCAGGACAGTCAGTGACGCTATCCAATCAGCCAACAGAGACGCTATAAGTTCATATCGATTCTGACCTTACAAATCACCCTCAATCTCGGTGCTTTCGTAATTAGAATCGATATGAAACCCCGTCTACCATGTTAGCCAATTCGAGCGTTTGACAGCACGTAGCCTTTTGTTATGAATAATTATCACATTGAACCGTGATCCATTTATATATCAATTCAAGGTACAAATGTCCTTTAATATCTAAATTCACTTTACTCCCAAATGATATATTTTCATATATGTACCGAGGGGGAATTTTTTTTTTTTTTTAGTAGATAATAATTTCGTCCTCCCATGTGGGATCGAACCACCGTCCAAGTGGTTCGATCCCATGGGGGGACGAAATTATTATCAACTAAAAAAAAAAAACTAAAAAAAAAAAAAAATTCCCCCTCGGTACATATATGAAAATATACATTTGGGAGGTAAAGTGAATTTAGATATTAAAGGACATTTGTACCTTGAATTGATATATAATGGATCACGGTTCGATGTGATAATTATTCATAACAAAAGGCTGCGTGCTGTCAAACAAACTCGAATTGGCTAACATGGTAGACAGGGTTCATATCGATTTTAATTACGAAAGCACCGAGATCGAGGTGATTTGTAAGGTCAGAATCGATATGAAACTTCATATAGCGCTTCTGTTGGCTGATTGGATAGCGTCACTGACTGTCCTGATTTCGTCCCCGTCCACTTGGACGGTGGTTCGATCCCATGGGGGGACGAAATTATTATCAACTAAAAAAAAAAAAAATTCCCCCCTTCGGTACATATATGAAAATATATCATTTGGGAGGTAAAGTGAATTTAGATATTAAAGGACATTTGTAGCTTGAATTGATATATAAATGGATCACAGTTCGATGTGATAATATTCATAACAAAAGGCTACGTGCTGTCAAACGCTCGAATTGGCTGACATGGTAGACGGGGTTTCATATCGATTCTAATTACGAAAGCACCGAGATCAAGGATTTGTAAGGTCAGAATCGATATTAAAAAATTTATCGGTCTCTGTTGGTGATTGGATAGCGTCCCTGACTGTCCCTGATTTTTCCCCCGTCCATTGGACGGTGGTTCGATCCCATGGGGGGACGAAATTATTATCAAACTAAAAAAAAAAAAAATTTCCCCTTCGTCCATATGAAAATAATACATTTTGGAGGTTAAAGGAATTTAGATATTAAAGGACATTTGTAGCTTGAATTGATATATAAATGGATCAGGTCGAGTGATAATTATTCATAACAAAAGGGCTAGTGCTGTCAAACGCTCGAAATGGGCTAAACATGGTAGACGGGGTCATATCGATTCCAATTACGGAAAGCACGAGATGAGGGTTGTTGATAAGAGGTCAGAATCGATATGAATATAGCGTCTCTGTGCTGATGGATAGCGTCACTGACTGTCCTGATTTCGTACCCCGTCCACTTGGACGGTGGTTCGAATCCCATGGGGGGAAAAACGAAAAGTTATTATCAACTCCCCCAAAAAAAAAAAAAAAAATCCCCTTTCGGACATATTGAAAATTATCATTGGGAGGGTTAAAGTGAACAAGATAAAGGACATTTGGTAGCCCCTTGGAACGATAATAAATGGATCAGGTCAATATGAAAATAATATCATTTAACAAAAGGGCCTTACTGCTGGTCAAACGCTCGAATTGGTCTTTAAGGGAGACGGGGTTTTCATACGATTCTAATTACGAAAGCCACGAGACGAGGGTTGATTTGTATTGTCAGAATTCGATATAACTTTATAAGCGTTTCTGTTGGTTGATTGGATAGCGTCCACGGACTGTCCTGGATTCGTCCCGTCCACTTTGGACGGTGGTTCGACCCATGTGGGGGGACGAAAATTTATTATCATTATTCCCCTTCGGGTTACATATAGAAAAATATATCATTTGGGGAGGTAAAGTGAATTTAGATATTAAAAGGACATTTTGTAAGTTGAATTGATATATAAACGGATCACGGTTCGATGTGATAAATTAGCATAACAAAACGTAAGTGCTGGTCAAACCCTCGAAATTGGTAACATGGTAGACGGGGTTTCATATCGATTCTAATTACGAAAGCACCGAGATCGAGGGTGATTTGTAAGGTCAGAATCGATATGAACTTATAGCGTCTCTGTTGGCTGATGGATAGCGTCACTGACCTGTCCTGATTTCGTCCCCGTCCACTTGGACGGTGGTTCGATCCCATGGGGGACGAAATTATTATCAACTAAAAAAAAAAAAAAAAAACTAAAAAAAAAAAAAAAATTCCCTTTCGGTACATATATGAAATATATCATTTGGGAGGTAAAGTGAATTTAGATTTTGTTTTTAAAGGACATTTGTAGCTTGAATTGATATATTAAATGGATCACGGTTCAATGTGATAATTATTCATAACAAAGGCTACGTGCTGTCAAACGCTCGAATTGGCTAACATGGTAGACGGGTTTCATATCGATTCTAATTACGAAAGCACCGAGATCGAGGGTGATTTGTAAGGTCAGAATCGATATGAACTTATAGCGTTTCTGTTGGCTGATTGGATAGCGTCACTGACTGTCCTGATTTCGTCCCGTCCACTTGGACGGTGGTTCGATCCCATGGGGGACGAAATTATTATCAACTAAAAAAAAAAAAAAAAATTCCCCTTCGGTACATATATGAAAATATATCATTTGGGACTCGAGTCGATTGAAATGATATATGGAATCGGTTAGATTCTGAGATTATCATATATATATATATATATATATATGTGTGTGTGTGTGTGTGTGTGTGTGTTGTGGTGTGTGTGTATACAGTTGAAAGTTTTACAGCCACAGCTGAACCTAGACAAATCTCCGCGTCTTGTGTTCGTTCTTTGTCAAAAATTCCTTTCACCGTCCTTTGTTAATACGAAGCTTTTAATCCACAGAAAGGGGGCCAATATCAGCACACAGATATTTCTCAAAAGCTTTTCATATGAGGAATATGAAACATTCCGACCCTATCCGAAATAAAACCCCATCCCCCCCCTCCCCTTTCTCTCTCTCTTCTCTTCTCTCTCTCTCCTCTCTCCATTTCTGAAAGATAGAGAAAAACATGAACTGAAACAAAAGAAAACAATATGGAGTAGCATTCGAGGGTTGAGTTTACAATTCTTTTGATCAGCGAACTAAAAAAAAATTATTAAAAAGTCATGGAGGTAGAAGGGGAGTTTGTTTACTTAATTTTCAAAAGCGAAGGTGAAGCCAAAATGTGTAAGAAATGGGAAATACCCAAAAATGCAGTCTAGCAGAGATCAAAACTATTACGACATTGTAGAGGTCATTGCAACGCGTGACGACGATGTACAACTTTAGTTCTAAATCACTAACATCATTCAAAAGCTAATTATAGAAAAATAGCATGACTACAAATCCAATTACATGATAATATTCACGTAACTTTTTCCCAAGATTAAATTCCGTCAGAGGTTAGAAACTGCGGTTTAAATGTAAAACCCGGTTAGAATTTGTTATTATCATCAACTACTAATTTTAGTTTTCTGTAAAAGAAAACTATTGTACCGGCTTTGTCCGCCCTCACATCTAAAAAAACTGCTGAGGCTAGAGGGCTGCAAATTGGTATTTTGATTACCCACCCTCCAATCATGAAACATACCAAATTCCAAAACCCCCTTAGCCCAGTAGTTTTTAATTTTATTTAAGTTTAAACTTAACCATGATCGTAGCTACTACGATTTCCAGAGGCATGGGACGCATCCTCACTCTACCGCATCTGGTGAGCAACTGAAGCCTGCCGGTCATAGCTGATGGTTTTATTCAGCATTATACGTTGAACAGAAACCTCGATTGGGCAGAAAAACTTCGATGAATTTTTCACTTGTTTATTTCTACGACTAATATCTATCAGAGGAGAGCACGTCAATGTGAAGAGTAGATATGAATAATGCGATTACAAAAATCCACGTAACCTGCATTTCAAAGCCTAATATCTGTTAGAAGCCAGGGCGCTTTAATTTTGAATGTGAAAACCGGCAGGAGTTCAGAGTTTCTAATATTCAACTTTTCGAAACTTCTAACAGTACTGGAGGCCCATTCTGTTTGCGATAAGGAATTCGTCGACGAATTACGAACTTCGACGGAAGATTGAAACCTACGGCAGTAGGACGAACGAGCCCCAACTTTTTTTGGAAGTAAGGAAAGTCTTAAAAAAAATCCTTCCGTCATTGTTTCCTTGATTTGAAATATGAAAAAAAAAAACATACTTCCGGTGGGCTGTATGGAATAAATTTCCTCTTATTCTTGTGCCAGTTTTCGTCTGTGTAATATATATATATATATATATATATATATATATATATTATATATATATAATATATATATATTATATTATATGATGTAATATATATATATATATATATAATATATATATAGATATATATATATATATAAGCTGAAATTAAAGCGTCTGAACTGTCGAATGCCAGCTACAACTTTAAGGTTTCCAATAAATCGGCCTTTAAGAAAAATAGTAAAAATGATATATTTTTTGTTTTATTCTATCATAAAGCAAGTGTTCTAGAAATAGTGAAATGCCTTTTTTTACAATTAAATGCTTTCTTTCAGTTGGCGCTCTTAAACAATATCATTTTATTACAACAATTCGCGATGGAGATATATTCATTGTGAAATATATGCCCCCAAGAACGCATATCTTAACCAGACTCTAAATAAATGCTGTTTAAACCTTCTCTCTTTCCGTTGAATCATATTTAGTATGTTTTACTATGACACTGTTGTGGATATTGTGTTTACCATAGAACTCACTGTGAAAATATATTATTTATTTATTTATTTATTTATATTTATTTATTACCTGACTCTCTCATCTTCCTGTTTAATTACTTGTCATC
>NC_087206.1:8880534-8913034 GCF_015104395.2 Macrobrachium nipponense
ACATAGTTATTGTATGGCTCCGAGAAATTCCACAAAAAATGAGAAGAATGAGACAATTGAGACTATTTTAAATAAGTTTCTCGTAGGGGTAAATTGGTAGAGATTATAAGGATGAGGAATGTAAAATTTTCCGTGCATTGATCATTATTCTTGATATGAATGCAATCAATAACAGGTCAGGTCTGGGGGTGAAAATCCCCCACCCCCTTCAAAAAAAAATAGTAATAAAAACAAAAATATGTAATTAGGAGAATAAAAAAAAATAACTCTCAGAAAGACGTTGAGGATAAAGAATACTAAATAATGAAGACTTCCGAAGGATGGGAAATAATAATGTTTTTTTTTTACTCGATATAAACACGCGCAGTCTATCCACTTGAAACTAGTGAATGAGCCACCTTTAGTGTTCGTGCTACCCACTATAACGGCAGCTTGCGACAGTCTTGTTATTACCACGCAGGACTTTCCCCTAATGACATCCTATTCCTTTCACATGAATTCCACGAACCTCCGCCTTCCAGACACTCGACTTCATCACAGTGTCCAAATGAGCAACGTCGCTGTTGGTCGGTAGAGTCCAGAGAGGTACACCAATCTTTTCACTCCCATGGTGGCGTAAGAGGGCTTAATCGCACCAACTACTCAAGGTACTCAAGGTTCTTTACAGAGCCCCTTCTGCCCTTTGCTACAACCCCCTTTTTGTTCTTTTACTGTGCATCCGTTCGTATTCTCTATCTTCCATCTAACTTTCCACTCTCTCCTCACAATTGTTTCTTAGTGGAACTGCGATGGTTTCCTCCTGTTGCACATTTAAAACCTTTTTTTCCTATCAATTTTCCATTCAGCGCTGAATGACCTCGTAGGTCCCAGCGCTAGGCCTTGAGGCTAATTTCTATATTGCATTCTACCAATGAATTCACACGTAAAAGACAGAGCACAGTTTGAAATAATGCCACCATGAATGAAAATGCAAACCATCTCCTCATTATCGTTAAAGTTCCGACCCAGAAACATGCTGATAGCTGAGGGATTCCTGAAAGAGAGAGAGAGAGAGAGAGAGAGAGAGAGACATGACGCTATCTACCATAGAGGCCCTCCATAAATCATAACAAGAAGGCGGAAGGGAAGTGCGCGAGGTCTCTACCTCGGCGATACGGCCCCTGAGGGAGGCTCCTAAGTCCTTAGGTAAGTATGAAGGTAACTTTTACGTAACATTTGCTCCTCCAACGCATCCTGGAAATGGCACCGTAGATACGAGGTGCCATCAATCATTCACTGAAGATGGAAACTAAACTGTGCTCAGTTGGCCTAAATTTTATATTACAGTTCTAATAATTTATCAAATGTTTATGTATAGTCTTTGATATCTGTAAAATCTTTGTATTTCTGAGGCATAGATTACCTATTAGGAAATTTGTGCCTCAGAAGTACAAAGATTTTACAGATATGAAATATTTGCATCTCTGAGGCATCAATTGCCTATTAGAATTTGATAAGCAATTATTAGGACTGAAATATAAAATTTAGGCCAAATGCCAAGCACTGAAACCTATGAGGTCATTCAATGGTGAATGGGAATTTGAGTAAAAAGGTCTGAAAGGTGTAACAGAGGAAAATCTCGCAGTCGCACGATGAAACAGTAAGATGGAAGAGAGAGAATATGAACGGAGGCACAGTAAAAGGAATGAAAGGGTTGCAGCTATGGGTCGAAGAGACGCTGTAACAAGCCTGAAGTAATAATTATACATAATCAATTGTTAGCTGTGTAGGGTAGGATAATCTAGAAAAAATTGTCCTTGTCTCACTGGCATTTGATGTTTTTATTCCAGTAATGACTGTGCCTTGAACTTGATGTGAAAATGTTGATGAGATATTGAAATGTAAATTATAAACAGGCGCGTGTTTATATTTGCATATAGGGGCAATCAAGATGTAAGAGTTATATGTGCTAAAACTCATACATCTTGATTGCCCCTATATGCAAATATGAACACGCACCTGTTTATATTTGCATAATTTATATTTCAATATCTCATCAACATTTTCACAAAAGTTTAAATAGAAACATCAAATTAGCACCTCAGTGGTGTGATCGGTATGGTCTTGACCTGTCACCTCGGTGGCCGCGAGTACGATTCTCAGGCATTCCATTGAGTTGTTAGAGATGTGTAGAAGTTCACTCTCGACGTGGTTCGGAAGTCCGTAAAGCCGTTGGTCCCGTTGCTGAATAACCACTGGTTCCACGGAACGTAAAAACACCATACAAACAAACAAAACAGTCAAATGCCAATGAGGCAAGGACAATTTTTTCTATATTATAAAAAATAAACAAACAGAGACAAAAACACGTAGGCGCGCGCTCACACACACATACACAAACGTCTATATTGAGTAAAATTTAAAGATACTTGTAACACTAGAATAACGTGAATTTAATCAATTTAAATTGGAAGAAACAAATATGGATAAGATTGAAAGGTATTCGTAACATTGGAATAAACATGATACGGACCCAATATAAAGATATCTGAAACATTGGAAGAAACAAAAAAAAAAAATTAAAATTTAAAGATATTTGTAACATTTGAAGAAACATATGCTTGGAAAAATCTTTAAGATATTTGTAACATTCATGAAGAATAATGGATGAAGTTTAAAGATATATGTAACATTCAAAGAAACATGACATGGATCAAATTTGCACGTATAAAACACCAAGTATTTAAAAAAAAAACTTACTATACTTAAATCCCCTTGTAGCACATAACAGAAAAACAGAATCCTAGGGCCTAACATAGATCACTAACGTCAAACCCAATTTTCTTTTATTGAAAACGCGAAGTGAATTATGAGACCTGTACTTCAACAGCCATATATTTCTATTGGTCGCTTATTTTTCACTCTTAAACATTTGTAGTTCCAGGAATTTTTTTTTTTTTTTTACTTTGGGTAAGGAAAGCTCTAATGCGACTATAAATCTTCTGCAGGATCAATTTGTCCGTGAAGTCCAGAAGAGATTTTAGGCTTAAGGCCTAATGGCTGAAATGTAGAATCAAATACGTGGGCGATTTGTTACTTGCGTTCCACTGATTCCGATGTATAGAGGAAAATAAGTCACGCCCACGGGCGTATCCGACAGATATCTTTAACTTTCACCTAAAAATAAAGTTAAGGAAAAATTCATCCGAAGACGGGCACCGTATACGCAAATGGAAATTATTCCTCTAAAAGATTTTCACTGATATGCTGTAGGGTTGTTTACTTGTGTAATGCATTAAGATTTTTCACCTGTTCCTTAAAAAGGTAGTAAAGTATTCTTTACTTTTTCACGGATGAAAAATTAAGTTGAAGAAATCTATAAATTAATACTAAACATTAAATAATATGCGGAGAAATAGTGGCACTGTATGCAACAATTTTTTAATGAAAGATAAATATGGTCAAACGAATTGACATTATAGAGAAAATATTTAAAATAGCATGGCTCTATAAAAACGATTATGGCTAACCATAAGAAATTACGGAGGAGTTAAAGTAAATTTGAATGGATCACATAAACTTAATCTTAGTCTCCTTTCCAAAAACATTAATGCTTACAGTGTGAAATCAATCAGTTACTGGGAACTATGTCTTCGGAGATCAAGAACTTAATCCGAGGCTTATATCTTTTGGAGAAGGTAATTTACAATTATTTTCATTCAAGTGACTCGGAATTTTAATTAAAAGGTTAAGAGTTTTGAAATGTAGATGGTTAGAATTCTCAAGATCAAATATCTAAATACATCGTAATGCCAACATACTATTTATTAGTACTGAATATAACCAAAGTAAACCTAAATGGAGTTATGAAGTCTTGTTTGTATCAAGCGTCCTCATCTTTTTATTTTTATTTTTTTTTAAAGGAAAGTGGGTCAGTTTCTGGAGTTCAGGGTACTATGAAATAATGAGATATAGATAATCAATAGGGATAACTAAGGTAATAAAGCATCTTTGTTTAAAGAAACCCAATATTTCATTTCTCAATCTGAAGTTATGTGGAGATGCCATATAACACTCACTACCACCATTATAAACTACTTTACAGCCGTACCAGTATCAATTAATATAACATCAATCTATAGAAACGCAATATTCGATTTAGAAATATATTTTACATGTAGTTTAATGTTTCTAAAAAAAATACGAGGTTTCCAATTAAGGTTAAGTAGACGTCAGTGAAAGCAACAGAATTTGATTGTCTTAAAGGCTAATTGATTTAAACAAATTAGATTATTCAAACATCAATAAAAAGGTGAGGTTTACATGGACCAGTTAATTAGGCTTTGCTGTGTATCTAAATCTGGATTTATTTCAAGGGTTATTGTGTTCCTTTGTTTATTGTTATTATCGCAGCTATATAACAAAAGAAAGTGGCGGTGTCCTCCTGTTCGTGAAAGAAAACGTTAATGATGAAGACTGAACACTAAATGCGTCCTAGTGTTCATTTGAACAAAAGTAAAAGATGCCTGATAATAAGCTAATTATGCTAATTACATTGATAGAAGTTTGGAGGCATACACTTTCTCAATATATCTGCTATCACTTATTTTTCTTGAATATTACGCTGTATGAAAATGTGAAAGGTCACCTTTAGTATATTCTTACCTTGGTCTGAAGCTTATCACACAAGTCACGTCAATCACTATAGTCTAGCCAGAATTTATGGGAAAACTTCGCGGTCAATACCACCAAATGATGATATATATACCTTTCTCTCTCTCTCTCTCTCTCTCTCTCTCTCTCTCTCTCTCTCTCTCTCTCTCTCTCTCTTCTCTTTCTGTGTGTGTGTGTGTGTGTGACTGTGTGTGTGGAAAACTTTGTTGACCAGGATATCCTTACATCCTATCCACAGACAGTGAGGTTAGAATCTAGCTGCTGTAGTTTATGTATTTTAGATAAAGGAATTCAAAACTGAGTGCAACTCATAGTCATTCATATCTTTTTCATGTACATTATTATTTTTACTATATTTATGATATTCATCTTGTTATTTTTATTGCCTTTACTATTCTTCTTGTTAGTTTTGATTAGCCATCACCTAACTGACCCTTGTCTTGTGATTATTCCAAGAGGCGTCTGCATCATAATCCCCATCTTTGGATTAACATTAATGTCCATCCAAGATTAACATAAATCCTAATCGATGATTAAAAAATCCCATCTAGGACAACTATCTTCATCCATGATTTAGAGAAATATCCATCCGGAGCTAACATAAATCCTATTCAGGATTAACCTAAGTCTCCACCTAGGATTTACATAAAATCCCATCCAGGGTTAACATAAATTTCCAACAGAAATTAACATAAATCTGCATCGAGGATTTACATAAGTCCTCATCCAGATTAACACAACTCCCCACCCAGGATTATCCTCATCATGATTAACATGAATTGCCATCCAGAACATCGCCATCGGGATTTACTGAAATCCCTATCCATGATTAGCATAAAATCCCCATCCAAGATTAGCAAAAAAAATCCCCATCCAAAATTAACATAAATCCCATTCCATGATTAACAAAAATCTCCATCCAGGATTGACATAAATCCCCACCCAAGATTAACATAAATCGCCATCTATGATTAAACTAAATTCTCATCTATGATTTACATAATTTATATCCCCATCCAAGATTAACATAAATCCCCAACTAGGATTGACATAAATCCCAAACCCAGGGTTAACATAAATCCCCCATCCAGAATGAACATGAATGACCATCCAGGATTAACATATATCCCAATTCAGGATTAACATAAATCACACATCTACGATTAACCCAAATCCTCATACAGGATTACCTTAAGTCCCCCATACAGGATTCATGTAAATTCTCTTCCAGGATTAACTTAAATCACCATCTAGGATCCACCTGTGCCTCCTCGTGACCATACCTAAATCCCCATGCAGGAGTTAATATAAATCTCCAATTGGGATTAAACATAAATCCCCAACTGGGATTACCCAGAAAGCCCCATCCAGGATCCACCTGTGTCTCTTCGTGACCATACCTAAATCCCCAAGCAGATTCAACATAAATCCTTTATACAAGATTAACATAACTCCCCAATCGGGATTACTCAGAAATCCTCATCCGGGATCCATTTTGTGTCTCCTCGTGTTCATACACAAAGCTCATCCGTGCAGGATTAACATAAATCTCTAACCAGGATTAACATAAATCCCAACTGGTATTACATAAATACTCATACAGGATCCACCTGTGTCTCTTCGTGTTCACACTAAATCTCTATGTAGGATTAACATAAATCCCCAACCAGGATTAACAGAAATCCTCATCCAGGATCCACCTGTGCCTCCTCGTGACCATACCTAAATCCCCATGCAGGATGATATAAATCTCAACCGGGAATAACATAAATCCAAATTAGGATTACCAGAAATTTTCATCTGGGATCCACCTATGTCTCCTTGTGTTCACGCATAAATCCCTATGCAGGATTAACATAAATCCCCAACAGGGATTACCATAAATCCTCATCCGGGATCCACCTGTGTATCTTCGTGACAATAATAAATCCCCACGCACAGGAATAATAGAAATCTCCAACTGGGATTGACGTAAATCCCCAACTGAGATTAATCCTCTTCCAGGATTAACTTGAGTCTCCATCCCAGGATCCAGCTGTATTTCCTCATATTTACACTTAAATCCCCATACACGATTAACATAAATCTCCATCCGTGTAGGATTAACATAAATCCCAACCGGGATCCACCTGTGTCTCGTGTTCATTCAGTCGTAGACGCTCCTTCAGCGGAGCTATTTAAGGCAGGGCTAAAGCAAGGTATACAACGAAGCTCCAAATAACGAGAGGCAATATTTGCTTTGTCCGCCAACCAAAATACTCATTAAACGTTGTCAAAGGTCGTCCAACAGCGTCAGACCGTTGGCAGCATACAAACAGACGTTATTTTGTTGCTTAGGTATGAGAGTTAAGCCTAGAGATCACCGACCCAAGAGCTGTTTTTTTTATCTCGTTCCGCCACCGGTTTTCATTCTCGCTTCCTACAGTTCTCATGTTTAAGGGAATAGAAGATACTTCAAAGTTAATTCTCTCTCTCTCTCTCTCTCTCCTCTCTCTCTCTCTCTCTCTCTCTCTCTTTCTCTCTCTCTCTGACAACAAGATTCTGACCAACAAACAGAGAGGACCGATCCTGACACAAAAGGAAACCACTGGAAATTTCATTTTATGCATATACTTTAGGTGAATGGCTACATGCGCCCCGCCCCTTCCCCTAGAAATAAAAAGAAGTTATTGGTATCACTTTCTTAAGGAGCACAGACTCTTTTGTTGACAGGGAACCTCGTTAGGATTTAGAAAACAAAAGAAAGTAATCCCTTTGCCTTGGAGGTCGATGGATTGATACAATCACTCTTTGGAACGATTGACTATATATATATATATATATATATATATTATATATATATATATATATATATATATATATATATATATATGTATATATATATATATATATATATATTATATATATATTTACTATATATATATATTACCAAATTGCTTAATAAGTTCATTATATATTTGTATGTATATATATATATATATATATATATCTATATATATATATATATATATATATATATATATGTAAAGAGGAGTGCCCACAGAAGAGTCGTGCAACCCATATGCAAAAACCAAAACACCATTTTGCTAACTCATTCCAGTTAATTGCAGCAAAGGCCTGATGGAATGAAAACTTGATCGAAAATAGATGTTGTTGCTGCGTCATTGACTGTCCAAATTGAATTTCAATTTAGTCCAATTCAGGATGGAAATAAAACGAACGTTAGAATACAGTAAGAGTGATAATCTGTTCAGAAAGGGATTACGCAGGTTTAAATTTTAGTTATCCTGGATAATAATTAAAATAATTCTCACTACATTTTGGTCGAAGTTCTGAGCATGAAGTCAGCTACTGGATTCTCACTTTGAAAAACATAATTTCAGCATACGAATATATATAAGCAACTTAATTGCGATGAAATATTATGTATTCTTGTGTTTTCATATCGCTGCTACGCTACGAAAATAAAGCTTGAACGGGAAAGACTTTATTAATAAGCTAATTCTCTGTTTTGAAATACATACTTTAGCTAACTATAGAAGCTTTAGCAGCTTTCCGTCTGAAAAAACTTTCCTCTCAATAGAATTTAATCAAATCGAACACCAATTACGCTGGAACTCAGTGGCCACACATTCTCTTTGGAGTACTTAGATCGGTTTCCATTGTTTATATAGAATTGTATTTCCATGAATCCAGTGTAATAAACGATTAATAAACGCTTTCTTGATCAGTTTCCGTTATGGAATTGTATTTCATGAATACAGAATAATAAATGCATCCTAGATCGGTGTCCATAGCGGAATTCCATTTTCCTGAATCCACAACAATAAACGAATCATAAAATGCTTCCTAGATCAGTCTACAAATTAGAATCATATTTTCATGACTCCAGAATAATAAACGGCTCGTAGACCTTTTTGCATTGTGGAATTGTATTGTCATGAATCCAGAATATAATAAACGCTTCCCGGATCAGTTTCTATCTGGAATTGCACTTTCATTAATCCAGAATAGTAAATGCATTCCAGATCAGTTTTAATTCAGGAATGTATTCTCATGAATCAGGAATTATAAGCGAATAATAAACGCATCTTATATCAGTGTCCATCGTGGAATTGTAGTTCCATGAATCTAGGACAATAAATACTTAATAGATCAGTTACCATTGTAGAATTGTATATTCATGATTCCAGAATGATAAATGAATAATAAGCACATCCTATATCAGTGTCCATTGTGGAATTGTATTTTCCTTTATCCAGAATAATAGATAAATCAGTAATAAGTAAATCAATGGCCATTGTGGAATTGTATTTTCATGAATCCAAAATGGTAGCTGAATAATAACGCTTCCTAGATCAGCTTCCAGTGAGGAATTGTATTTTCACGAATCCAGAATGACAAACGAATCATAAACACTTCCCAGATCAGTGTCCATCGTGGAATTGCATCGTCACGAATCCCTGGACGCATAACCACCTCTGTCCTCCCACGCCACAAATCAGCAGTCGGTCTCGCCACCACGAATGTCAGTCAGTGCAAGCTACGGGAAACCGTTTCTCCCTTGTTTTAATTACGTGCGGCGCTAATCAACTCAATCTGGCGCAGCGCTGTAATGAAATCCGCCGAAAGTCCAATACAAATGTCAGCCCACGTAATCAAAGCTGGCGCGGGTTTTGGCCGAATTACTTTTTAAGCTGCGTATATAGAGTTAGATTCCAATAACGAACGGCCGCTGTTTATTGTCGCTTAGAGCGTTTGACACACGGAGCGCGCATCTGTGGCTCTGTACGAGAAGTGATGGCTATAACGTGTAAGTGACGAGGGGCTGTCATTGTCAGGAGCGTAAATGATTCAATCGACAAAAAAATATCAGCAGGAATATGAGTCAAAATTATCGTTTCTTATTAAAGATAAGAACATAAAGTTATATTTATACTAGGTATGCTAAATTATTTCTTAAAGGTAATAAGAACGAGTCTACAAGCCTGATTTCTAATTGTAATCGACCTGAAGTACAAACGAAGAGACCACAGTGGAAGTCAGAAAAAGTTATTTAGTGCAGAGTTCATGAAAATAAACTATTGAAGAAAATAAAACTATTGACTCTTGTGTTCCCAATCTTCCATATTGTCTACTCGTACAAGAAATTTTTTCTCGTCGATCAAACCTCATTTCCTTTCGGGAAGTCATGGTATTCGACGAGATACAGGTGGACTTGACTGCAATAAAGGTACCAAAAAAAAAAAAAAAAAAAAAAAAAACAAAAAAAAAAAAAAATACCCTAAAACGAATTCCATATCCTGATATTTTGTCCTTCAACTTAAAAGCTTCAGAGAAGGATCTGCCAGACAGGGTATCTAGCAAGCAGGGGGAACGTTTTTCCATGAATCTTTCATTGGAGTCTGACTTTTAACATTTCCTCGAACTGAATTTTTCTGCTTATCTGCAACCCGACGTTGACAGTTCCGGAAGTAAAAGTAAGCTTCTCTGTCGGTGAGTTCTAGTGTCCATATTTTTTTTTTTTTTCGTTTTCGCATGTATAGGTATGTGTTCACACACCACAGCCACACATAAGTGGTATGTATGAATGTATGTGTGTGTGTATATATATATATATATATATATATATATATATATATATATATATATATATATAAATATATATATATATATATAGATATAATATATATAGATATATATATATATATATATATATAGATATATATATATATATATATATATATATATATATATATCTATATATAGATATATAGATATAGATATATATATGATATATCTATATATATATATATATAGATATATAGATATACATATATCTATATTATGATATATAGTATATATATATATATATATATATAGATATATCTATATATATATATCATTATATATATATATAATATATATATATATTAGTATATATATATCTATATCTATATATATATATATATATATATCTATATATATAGATAGATATATATTATATATATATATCTATATATATATGATATATATTATAGATAGATATAGATATATATATCTATATATATATATTAGATAATATATATATATATATATATATATCTTATATATATATATATATATATATATATATATTATAATATATATATATAAATTACAATAGGGGCTCCTAGCACAATCGTCTTGGGTGAGTATTTGTACGAAATGGTGTAGCTCAATGGAAAGGATATTAAAAAAAACTACGAAAATAAGACCGAAAGAAATACGAAACCAAACGAACGTGTGATTGAAGTGAGAGATGAATCCCTGAAAGAGAAATTGGAAAAGGTGTATAAGAGGCAAGACAGAGTTTCGGAAAAATAATGGAGACACTAATTGATACTCGGGTATTGAAGAAAAATCTGTTCGAACAATACCCAGTGGGAGGTGCGCAACAAGTTGGCTACAAGTTGAAAAATGCTGCGAGTTTTCAAATGAATAAAGAAGGAAAGGGTTGGTGAACTGGAGGATTAAAATGAGAGTATGCATTCTATAGATCAAGGTTCAGGATTTATACATGAAGTGAATGTGGAGACTATGTATTACTCAGATCTACGACTGACAAACATAGACACATACAGAGAGAGAGAGAGAGAGAGAGACAGAGAGAGAGAGAGAGAGAGAAATGATAGGTATTTACTTTTGAAGACCAATGATGAGAGAGAGAGAGAGAGAGAGAATGAAATTATAGGTATTTACATATGAAGACTAATGATGAGAGAGAGAGAGAGAGAGAGAGAGAGAGAGAATGAAATTATAGGTATATACATATGAAGACCAATGATGAGAGAGAGAGAGAGAGACGGGAGAGAGAGAGAGAGAGAGAGAGAGAATGAAATTATAGGTATATACATATGAAGACCAATGATGAGAGAGAGAGAGAGAGAGAGAGAGAGAGAGAGAGAATGAAATGATAAGTACTGACATGTGTAGATCAATGGAGGGAAACAAACAGACAAAGAGGGATGGAATAAGATGATAGATATTCATATACGAAGATCAATAGAGAGAGAGAGAGAGAGAGAGAGAGAGAGAGAGAGAGAGAGAGAGAGAGGAGGGGGGGTGAGTGTGGGGAACGCGAGCTTAATAAATTCATAATTATTTATTTAATAATAATGATCGGCTTAAAGAGAGGATAAGAGAGGAAGATGAATAAATTACAGGACATTTACATAAAGTGGTAGATAAAGAGAGAGATAAAACAACTGACAGGCTATTAGCTTACCTCTATGGATTAAAAAAAAGAGAGAGAGAGAGAGAGAGAGAGAGAGAGAGAGAGAGAGAGAGAGATATTCGAATCACTACTACAATATGAAGAACAGAGCAAAATAAAAATCCCCGAAAAGAAAATGATTGAATAATAATATAAAAAATATTGATTGATAAAGGGCACGGGAAAGTTAAAGAGTCAAAAAGAACGCATGATAAAAAAAAAGCAGGACACTGGAAAGCATTCAAAAATAAAGGAGAAGTTTCAGGTGATGTGGTGTTTAGGCTGAAATCAAATTAAAACTCTGATATTCATGCAGTAATAAGACTGCTGCGTTGAATAGGCAGACTGATATAACATTCAAGGGCTGTCTGACCTCGATACCTAATTTCGGAAATAATTTGCGTTGCATTTAATGCAAAACGAATAATGTCATTTCCCGAAGATTAGATTTTGTTTGAAAGAAATTTTTGACAATGACCTTTTCTAATTACGATCGACCAATCCACACCAATTATTTCATACTGTCAGTCATATTTATCAGTGCAGAGCTATTTAATGCTATTGTCATAACTTTTTTGTACAAGTATTTTTATCCTTATACTTAGCGTAAACGCCTGTATAAGTTTAGGAACTCACTTCTCCGTTTTCCTGTAATTCTCATCCAGAATTTTGAAAATATTTTCTTTTCCATAGAAATATGCATTTGATTGTCAAATATTTCCCTAAAAATATACATTTTGGAAGAAATCGACAGAAAAGATGATTATCATACATATCATAAATGGAATGGTTGAATTAGAGAAAACAAAATAGGTTGAAAACAAAGGAAAACTAAAATAAACAAATAAATAAATAAAAATCTTTCTTGTGCTTATGCCCAGTTCTTCGAATTACTTAAAAATGAATTTTCATTTATTTTACCTTTACTCTTTTGCTAGGTAAAACCCCCTTAATTCAAACAGCTTTTTTGGCATTTAAACTCAAACTTTCGTTACGAAGCGAGTCTCTTATTATTTTCGAAATTCCTCGCTGAAATTTTGGGAAGAAGTTGTATTCAAGGAACTTCTCCTTCGAACTCTTGTGAGACTTCACTCTTGAAATCAAGGCTTGTGTAAATTCTAATGGGAGACTGCTATAAACTGGTTCACTTAAGGTATTTATTGGGTGATCCTATGCCTACGAGACGTTAGTTTGGCGGCCGCTGATTGGCTGGGAGCTGCCTACCTCCCGGTACCAGCCATCAGCGGTCACCAAAACAAACGTCTCGTAAGAATAAGGCTCATCCGAGAATCTACCTTAAGTGAATCAGTTATAGTCCTGCGTGATTGCCAGAGGTATGACGTTTTCCTAATTAGAAAGAAGAGAACGAATTGACATTTCATTTCCCTCGTCATCGAAAGCTTCCAGTAGGGTGACCGGGTGTTCACTTAGTGGTTGAATCGGTGGTAGAAAATGGATGAAAGGACACGTTTCATTTTCAGTTCCGCCAGTTTTTTTTTTTTTTTTTTTTTTTTTACCCTTATGTTAATGGGATGAAAAAGGTATGTCTGTGTTGTTTAGGGAAATTTGATCAAAGGTGGGGCTTGTGATTGGTAGTGAATTATTACATTTTGGCAAAGATCCAGCTCTGGGTCAAGTCCCTAATTTGGGATTTCTGGAGAGAGAGAGAGAGAGAGAGAGAGAGAGAGAGAGAGAGAGAGAGAGAGAGAGAGAAGGGGGATGTGAGAGTATTATAACAGACGAAGTTAGCGTAACTTCCATTTGAAATTGTTTATTTAAATAATGTACATATAAAAACAACTGCGCATCCTAACGACTCCGCACACATTGTGGTAACATGTGAAAAATCATTAATTAGTACCTGGTGGAATCTTGAGCTATTGCCACTTTGTATATTTGTCGAATACACGAAAAAAAGGATTTCGACAAAAACAACCTGAAAATAAGCACGAAACAAGTAAGAAATTTTCAAATATTAATCTCCTTACGAGGGGAAAGCGTAGATATAAGCCTTCATCAATAAATCAATCTTATTTTCTAAAGACGTTTTTCGAGAAAATAACAAGATATCTATAATGAACCTGAAACGATAATCTCTTCTGGTGAGAGCCCAGTGAAATATAACTGCCTCCTTCATGACTTCAGTCATTTCCTTGAGCTTCTAATGAAGACATCCCCTTTACATCTGTTGTCAAGGAAACGTCAAATCCTGTATACAGTAAACAGGGTAAAACCCGAGAGAGCTCTCATTTCCAGCGCCACCACACCACTTACGCCAAAGTAGCTTTTTCTTCGGGTATGCAGGAAAAAAAACTATTCGCCGTGTTTTCATAATCATTTTAAAAGGGAGGAGGTGGTACCTACCTTTTGCTTAATTACTGAAATATTTATGTATTTATTTCTGTATTTATTTATTTATTTATTTATTTGTTATTTTATTTATTTATTTATTTATTTATTTATTTATTTATTTATTTATTTATTTATTTATTTATTATTTATTTATGTAGCAGACTGTGGACGATTACCTGCTTGTGTATCTAGAAAATATTTTAAGGGAATATTATTTTTTTTTTTTTTCTGTCGATTTAACTGAGAATATTAGATATGAATAAGGGAGATAGCTATGGTAAAGAGGACAGCGATATGTATAAGAAAAGCAGAACCAGCTGAGAGAGAGAGAGAGAGAGAGAGAGAGAGAGAGAGAGAGAGAGAGAGGAGAGAGAGAGAGTAAAAACGTGCAGCAAAATTCGGATTAATGAAAACCGTGTTAAGCCGGGAATGTCCGAGAGAATGACGAATTGTAATTAATTCAATAAACACCGACGCCCTAATTCTCTTAAGCGGGAACAACGAGCTCATTTTGGCGAAGAGAAGTCCACTCTGAATTCATAAGAAGATGAAAGAAGTGTCTTGAAGCTTGAGTTATTTTTCAAGGGCTGGTAAATTGAAAACATGCTGAAGACAATTGTAGTCAGATATGTCACGATTTGGTAAACTGATTACATTTAAGGGCATCGGAATTTCCAATGTTCTTTGCAATATTGGTAATTGTGTTGCACGTGCTTACCGCACAGAATAATAATAATAATAATAATAATAATAATAATAATAATAATAATAATAATAATAATAAAGGAAAAACTAGATGCTGAAGTAGCTCCAGGACTCATACAGGAGAGTGTGCTCCCAGAAACAGCGCCACATAGTAAGGAAAGTGATGGGCTCCTAAGGATGCAGGATGCAACCCGAAACCTCACATTGTAAAAACCACCCAGTCGAATAGGATTACTTTGATAGACAACAACAACAACAACAACAACAATAATAATAATAATAATAATAATAATAATAATAATAATATAATAATAATAATAATGTTTCGGAAAATAACACTCTTTCTCACAAATTTCATTAAAAAGAAATTGTAATATAAACTCACTACTTTCAGCGGTCAGTCGTTTTGATAATAATAATAATAATAATAATAATAATAATAATAATAATAATAATAATAATAATAATAATAATAATAAAGTTGAAGGTATATCACCGAGCCTCTAAATTAAATCATTTTCATGGTCCTTAAAATAACCTTAAAAAATGATGAAACTTTCCGCTATCAGTTTGATTATATAAATTTTCACGGAAGCGTCCATTATATTCCCATATCCAGCGTCGTCTTGTCATTCCTATCTTTTGCCATTCGTCTTCAGAGATCATCTTCACACTAAACATCGTAGTTATTGAGGAAATGAAACCGCCATTAGTTTTTGCATTTCTTGAATTTACTAAAGATTTCTGTATTTTATTTTCATCGTGAAGAATTTGCAAAGATTATCATTTCCACCTCAGCTACTTTCTCTGGGTAATATATAATATATATTCAAATCAAATTAGCTGCGTTGTAAAGAAATGAACTGGTCAGATTTATATTTTAATCAAGTGTAAGTGAAGTCGAAATGACGGGCTCTGTAGAATATGCTACGTATTTACTGCTTGTAAAGAAAAAAAAAAAAAGTAAAAAAAAAAAAAAAAAAAAAAACATCCAACCTTCATCAATATTAAAATAAAATACCACTTCGAACACAATAAAAAAAAAAAGTAGAGGTATGGAAACCAAAAGTTAAAACGTAAAGAAAAATGAAAGATAAAAAACACAAAGGTTTCACCCATTTTTCAGACCGAAGGAGGCAACAGTCGTGGTGAGAAGAAAAACAAAAAACCCCCAAACCTCCACCACCTCACACACAAAAAAAAAAAAAAAAAAACTGTGAACTGAAAGGATGACTAAGTTTAGGAACGCTAGAATAAAATCCGAAAAACATGATTCTTTACAAAATTCGTCTCATCCCCTTGATTAGAAAACAGTAAGTGAAAGGCCAAACGGAATATTGCAAAAACAGAGGATTTTCATATAACTAAAATTCAGAGAATTTCAGGAAGAAGTTAGAAAAGTTAAAGGTCGTTCAAGAGTGACAGAGGCGAGGAAAAGGTTATTAAACTGGCCTAGAGACCAAAGACATGCTCATGATTAACACCCAGGCTAGGACCAGGGGGAACCAAGCAGTGGCTGATGAATGATGACTCCCCCTAGTAAGCTTATGGACATCTGTATATAGATATATATATATATATATATATATATATATATATATATATATATATATATATATATGTATGTGTGTATGATATATATATATATATATATATATATATATATATATATATATATATATATATATATATATATGTATATATGTATAAACATCTGTAGATGCATGTGACTTCATAAATAAGTAAATACCACCAGGAAAATAAAATGGTCAGAAATCCAAGCGCTTTCGTCTTTACTCAGACATTGTCAAGGAGTTAATGAAGTACAATTGGAGATAAAGGTCTCAGGTACAAAACAAGATCAAGAATACCAGACAATTAACCATCTGGTATTCTTGATCTTGTTTTGTACCTGAGACCTTTATCTCCTATTGTATTCATTAACTCCTTGACAAGTCTGAGTAAAGACGAAAGCGCTTTGGATTTCTGACTATTATTTTTTCCCTATGGTATTTGCTTATATATATGTATATATATATATATGTATATATATATATATATATATATATATATATATATATAAACTGAATCACTCAAATTTGGAACGTGATGAATGTATAAATAAAAAAAGGCAAAAGCCACAAAGAATTCCTACAAGGCCTTTCTACGCAATGTCCTTTACTTAGCAGACTGCTAAGTGAAGGACATTGAGTCGAAAGGCCTTGCAGTACTCCTTCGTTTCACTTTCCAACGTGGCTTTTGCCTTATATATATATATATATATATATATATATATATATATATATATATATATATATATATATATATATATGCTTAAAAATCACATTAGATGCACGTGACTTCATAAATAAGCGAATCCCACAGGAAAATGATAGTCAGAAAGAAATCCAAGCGCTTTCATCTTTACTAAGACATTGTCAAGGAGCTAATAAAAATACAATTGGAGAGAAAGGTCTCAGGTACACAACAAGATCAAGAATACCAGATGGTTAATTGTCAAAAGGGTAAAAAAATAAAATTAAAAGAGATAATCCTGGATTATCGATATACACGGTCACAAACCTAAACAAGATTGACCCTAACCGAAATTACAAAGTATCTTACAGTCCAAAACATGTAAAAACTGAATATACTAATTTTGTTGCTTATATTTATCTACAACTTTTTTTCATTATGAAAGCATCAAGCTTGAAATACACCAAGACTAAATTAGAACATTTCTATTATTTGACTTGATGAAACAAGATTCAATGATATTCCTTTTAAACTGAGTCATTACATGAGAGATTTAGACCATCCTATTAACTGGAGTCAAAGCAAGAGCCTTAATCCCATGTAATGACGCAATTAAAAGGAATATCATTGAATCTTGTTTTATCAAGTCAAATAATAGAAATTGTTTCTAAATTTAAGTCTTGGTTTATTCAAACTTGATGCTTTCATAATGAAAAAATTTGTAGATAAATATAAGCAACAAAATTAATAATATTCAGTTGTTTTACATGTTTTGGACTGTAAAGATACTTTGTAATTTCGGTTAGGGTCAAATCTGTTTAGGTTTGTGACCGTGTGATATCCGATAATCCAGGTATATCTCTTTTAATTTCCCCCTTTTTGACAATTAACCATCTGGTATTTTTGATCTTGTTGTGTATCTGAGACCTTTCTCTCCAATTTTATTTCTGAATATCATTTTCCAATGGGATTCGTATATATGTATATATATATATATATATATATATCTATATATAAGATATATATATATATATATATATATATATATATTTAGATCACCGAAGGGATGAGCAGGGATGTATTTATATTGACGTATCTGCAGAAAATATAAACCATAAGATATAAACCCGTAATGAATTAAAAATGATTTGTAATATCATTTGTGTTAGCTGGTTACCCACAAAGACTGACTTGAAATAATATTTATTTCTTATAGTAAATAATCTTACCTATTTTTTATTTCCTTGGGAGTCATAATAATAATAATTATTATTATTATTAATTTTCTTTACTTGAGAAATAATTACTTATTTGTAATTAGCACTGCAGACTCTCTGGACACGAATCAAGAACTGTTTCATATTATTTAATTAGATAGATGGGCTTTGATTTATGACTATAATAATTATATTCTTTGACGTTGTCATAAATATGGTTACTGCTCTTATTATTTGCATTTCGCCAAAATTAAGGGTGACAACCATCTTATGGAATAGCATTTGAAGTAGCTTAATTGGAATGTTTTTAATCTTGTAACTCATAATTGAATATTGCGGGTGAGGTCTTAACTCTTTCTGTTTCTTTTGTGTTCAAAGACTTTCTATCTGTTCCGTTGTTTGTTTTCCTCCCTTATCCTCTTCCATCTCATTCTTGCTCTCCTATTTATGAAAGTTTTTTATTCTCCAACATTGACTTCCTAATTGTATATCAACCAGTTCCTTGATTTTGTAATGACATGTCCATATGAAATTGATTTTTTTTTTTCTTATCAAAGTTCGAAATCTGATTACGGCTTTCTAGGAATACCTTGCAAACCCTTCTTGCCCTCAACACAGTCCCTAGAGGCAAGAGAAACAGTCTTGTATCATATTTTTGCATCAAAGGACGGACGAACCGGAAGAGAAGGTTCACAAGAGTTTACTAAGCAGTGTAGATGACATCTCAATCTTTTGTGGTTGAGTTTTTTTCTGCTGTATTCTGGGAAAATGATTGCTGAGTAAAAGCCTTAAGGTTTTCTAAACGACTTTCGTCCAGAATTTATCCAATATAGTGTTTCAATGTATTACAGCCCATTAGATGTTTCGTTGCATGAAAAATGGTACTGGAAACTGGAAGAAAATGATACTGGAAACTGGAAGAAGAAAGAAAGCATGAGATCACAGAGATTCGGAAAATGGAAACTAAATTCAGTAAGAAATATTATCCACTAAATGAATAAGTATTAAAAGTATGTTTCGTAATTGACAGTAACTTATATTCGGAAGATAATTTTGATTGTTAATTATCATAACATTAATAGAAACAAATAATCTTGATATCTGCTAATTTCATTTCCAAAATGTTATTGAAAGTAGAACTTTATAGTTGTAGACAGAATAATAAAATTTAGAACTTCTTAAAGAAACCAAACCCGTCGAACCATAACAAATAGTTCTCATCGAACGGTGACAGAATTTTGATAATTAAAATTAATGAAGATTGCCAATGCAAAAATAATGGAATGAAGCACGATCCCCTAAAATAAGGTATATTAAAAGCAGGAAATTTATGTCTAAACTAATCCAGATTGCCAATATAGCAGTGATAGAAAGAAGCACAATCCACAAACATGAACATTAAAAACAGGAAATTGATAATGAAGCTAATAAAAATGGCTAATGCAAAAATGATGGAATGAACCACTGTTCCATAAAATAGGGAACATTAAAACAGGAAATTGATTATTAAAATTAATCAAGATTTCCAATGCAAACATGATGGAATGAAGCAAGTTCCCTAAAAATAAGGAACATAAATAAGGAAACCTTAAAAAAAGGAAATTGATAAGTAAAGTTAATCAAGATTACCAATACTAAAAGGATGGAATGAAACGTAATTCCATTCAATAGCGACCATTAAAAGCAGGAAATTTACAAATAAAGCCAACCTAGATTTCCAATGATAAATGATGGATTGAAGCACAAAATCCTAAATAAGGAACACCAAAAACAGGAAATTGATAATTAAAACTATTAAAGATTATTGGTAACATATGATGGAATGAATCGCAGTCCCCTTAAATATGGAACATTTAAACAAGGCGTGATCCGACCTCCAACTACTCGGGACGTGTGAAAGATTTAGCGTAAATTAAAACGTGCTAAAATTTATGGTTAAATAAAGCGTTGTTTCGCCAACGAAAATTAAAATAAATACGCTATATTTTATTAGAATAATTTTTTCAGTGAGGTTTAACATTCATGTTATTTATTTTTTACATTTCCATTCTGATAAATAAATCATAAATATCCTACCCAAAAATTCCTGTAAATTTAACTCAACGCGAAACACGTTTTTTCAGGCCTTTTTAGGCTTTTCTACCCCCCAACAAGAACAACAACGTCAACAACAACAAAGCAGTGTGTAGGCTTACTCCCCGAGTGAGTAAAAACTGCAATGAATAAAAATTATCATTTGTGTCCTCGACGTGGACTCACAAAGGTACATGACTCTCAATTTCCTTGCCTGCTTTCTCCCCATGAGTCGAGTCAACAGAGCAAAAACTACAATGTTTCGAGAGTACGTATCCTCTGCGCTGTTTACAACAAAAGCCTTTGAGAGAGAGAGAGAGAGAGAGAGAGAGAGAGAGAGAGAGAGAGAGTCTCGGGTTGGAGGCAAACACGGGGAGCAACAAGGCTCTTGTGGCAAGCAAACACCTTTTGTAAAAATGCCGTTGTTCGAACGCAAACATTACTGCGATTCAGCGTTTCTTGGCTTTTTTTTTTACTTTTTTGCTCTTTTTATTTAGTTTTTATTCCTTGTTTGGAAGTACTTTTGCCCCACTTGGAGGAATGCTGGCATGTGGTGAATGTATGTTCAAGTCTCTGCAATGTTTGTCATTGTTATTAATATATATATATATATATATAAATATATATAGATCAATAATATATATATATATATATATATATATATTTCTATATATATATATTTATATATATAGAGGTATATATATATATATATAAATATATATATATATATATATATATATATATATACTATAGTTATATATATATTTAGGTATATTATTATTTTATATTTTAATATATATATACTATATATTATATATTATTCATATTTATTAATATATTTTATATATATATATATTATTATATATGTATATATAATATATATATATGATACTGACATGCCGTAAACATGTTCTGGTACATCAGAATTTTCCATCTACTAAAAGGAGCCCATAAAAAATGCCAAAATACTGAAAGTAGTTACTATATTTCAGAGACTGCTGTCTCTCTCTTCAGGTAGGTAATGAATGAGAAAAGTTACCGAAAAGGCAGTATTTATACCTAGAGATCCATCCACAGTTAGCCGTTTTTAGGCCACCTCCTCTGATAATTCCATTTTAATCTTAAGTGTTGGTTGTAGGAAGACTTTATCTATAATATCTGAATCCCAGGTGCCCTTTGAGATGTTCATTACCTGTCCTTGTTTAATTAAGGCAGACTCTATCATCTGGCTTTTGTACCGACATTTGCTGCTATATATTATACGTACAAATTCTAGTTTATTCTTTAGTTAAGGTTATTATATGGTTAAAGATTGCTGAGCTCTGTTGTCCATACCTGACTGACCGTTTATGTTGTATTAATTCTGGGGAAGTGATTTTCCCTTAAAACCGATGTGAGGTTGGTCACAGTCCAGGCATGGGATTTTGTACTCCTGTGTCCTTGGGGACTGTCTTTTGTTGGAAACATGAGTATACGAAATCCCATGCCTGGACTGTGACCCATCTTACTTCGGTTTTACGGGAAAATCACTTTGTGCTGAAAATGTATTTCTCTCGTGACAGCCATATAATAGCTCTATTATCGTGTAGGGCTGATAACAACATAATTTTTCTGTACTGCTAAATTCTGTAGCAGGGTTCAGCACAGTTTGATTTACGTGCAATACTTATACGTACTTTGGAACTTACTAAAGAGGAACTAAGCCTTATGATACGAGTCTATCTGTTAAGTAAAACTCCCTAAGCGTACATCTGCCTGATAGGGAGTTTGCGATTAAATTGGGTAAATATTTAACGGAAAGTTTCTGATGCTTTGATTTTTATTGACCAATTAATAGTCAAAGAATGAAAATCTACTTAGGGATACTTATCAGAGGAAAACCATTCTTATCAAGTAGAAATTTCGCAAGTAAATGAAATATACAAAGTTGTATATTACATGTTCTTTCTGAACATGTATCTTCATCGTATCAGGAGCATTGTTATTGAAGTATGTCTTATTAATTTTCTAATTTTACATAATAAAAAGTGTTCGATATTGCCATAGTCTTTATTGGTAAACGCACAATGATATACTGACACATGCATAAAAGGCATTTATGCATGAAAATGACTGACCAAGCAAAGTAAAAAAATATTTAGAGAATTGAATAAAAACACCACAGCGAGAAATTGTCATTTAACTTTACTTGCATATATGCATGGCATTATCATCGACAGTCTTGGTAACAGAAGTATCGATGGCCTTTTCTTCTGAAGAGCAATGAATATTAAGCAGAAAACTTGCAGGTGTCATTAATTATAATTATCTTTACGACGTGTTCCTTCTTGACCCGTTCCTATTTAGCGAGTGGAATATATATATATATATATATATATATATATATATAATTATATATATATATATAAGATATATATCCACAGGTGAAAAATAAGAGGCAGGGTGTAGATCGACAGGTTCGACTTTTATTTCCAAGCCACTGACGAAGGAAGTACCATTTATTCCAGAACTCATTTATGATATAATCATTTGGGTATTGGCCGCGTTCAGCGAATCGCCAAACCTAACAGGTGTCTGATGAAACGTTCTTTACGCAATGAGACAGCAGGAGAAGGGAGGGCATAGGGAGGCGGTTGGGTTTGTGTAGGTGGTGGGGGCTAAGTACGAGCAATTCATTTAATGCCTGTAATCTTCGGTAATATTAACATGTCCTCAAAACATGTAATTGTAGTTCTTTGCGGTCATTTTCTATCGGTTGTATGGTCTTATATAACTTTTAAAGGATGATAATGGAACCAGTGACCATAATTCATAGGATTAAATTCAACAGTTAATCTGACACAAATTTTATATATATATATATATATATATATATATAATATATATATAATATATATATATATATATATATATATATATATATATATATATATATATATATATATATATAGATATATATATATATATATATATATAATATATTATATATATGTGTGTGTGTGTGTGTGTGTGTATGTATATTAATTACTGTATTTACGTATATGCCAATCCAGAATCATTATGAATTTCATAGTCTATATCCTAATATCTATAAATACTCAAAATCTTTATTACAGACTACACCTGCCATTTTTGAAAGGTACCCAGCTCCTCACCGTTTAGTGACGGAATGTAGCTTAACTTTACTAATCAGATAATAAATAACTAAAATCATGAATTAGATCATCCAGGTTCAGCACGTCACTCATGGATTGAATTTCCTCCATGAGTCTTCTAGTTTAGTCAAAATCTTCCAATTTAGTCAAAATCACTACCATCTGAGGCTGTAGTATCGAAGTTGCGTTAATATAACCTCCGGTAACCGATGCTTCTTGATATATACTATCACATTGATGAGTGGCAAACAGTCACCACTACCCCGTAGGGGGGTAGTGCCATCAGTGCACCTCATGGGGTGTACTGTAGGCATTACTTAAGGTTCTTTGCGACATCTCTTCGGCCCCAAGCTGCAACCTATCCCATTCCTTACTGTATCTCCATTCATGTTCTCTTTCTTCCGTCTTATTGTCCATCCTCTCCTAACAAATGTTTAATAGAGCAACTGTTTTGAGGTTTTCCTCCTGTTACACCTTTCAAACCTTTTTACTGACAATTTCCCTTTCAGTTCAAACCTTTTTACTGACAATTTCCCTTTCAGTGGAAACCTTTTTACCGACAATTTCCCTTTCAGTGGTGAATGACCTCAGAGGTCCCATCGCGTGGTTTTGGCCTAAATTCTGTATTCTAACATTCACCACTAAACAGAGTTTGTGCCTCAGGTTGGCTAAAGGCTACACAAACACGGTGACAGAATCTTTCATATGCTGAAGGATCCGAGTCTATGAATAAAATATAAGACTCTTCCGCCGGAGGAGTCTCTAGAAACGGCTTTAGCCTCAGGGCAGGTCCCTCCTCCAGACGAACTTCGAATATGGAGATTCCGGAGAAATAATATTCGGGAGAATTTCGTCTTCGGTTGTCCAATAAATACAAAGGCAGAAATTCAGAGAAAACATTATGCTGATTGACTGTAAGATAAACATTATTTTGGGATTTTTGCTCTTTCTTTTAACTGTTTTCTTTTTTCCCGAAAGGTACATGGCTGATTTCATTTTGCTGATTGTATTGTTGGCGCTGTACTCGAGGACCACAGGTTCCTTTCATGCGACAATGGTTCATAAATCAAAACATATTATCGTTGTAATAATAATAATAATAATAATAATAATAATAATAATAATAAATAATAATAATAATAATAATATATAATAATAATAATAATAATAATAATAATAATAATAATAATAAAATAATAATAATAATAATGAATGAATAATAATAATAATAATAATAATAATAATAATAAGAAGAAGAAGAAGAAGAAGAAGAAGAAGAAGAAGAAAAAGAAGAAGACGAAGAAGAAGAAGAAGAAGAAGAACAACAACAACAACAACAACAACGAGCAACAATACCAAGAATAACAAGAATAACAAAAAAGAAGAAGAAGAAAAAGAAGAAATGATAAAACTAACAGACATGACCCTGAAAATAGGGACTGCTTTTCAACAGAAATCAAAGAGGCAAAAGACTTGCTAAATATGATTTTTTTTTTTTTTTTTGAAGAGTAGAATTTTCTCTCATAACGTCATCAGACAGATGCTTTTAAGCAACTGGAAAGTGAATTAACAATGTGCGTTAAAATCATTCCTTGAGTTGAGTACGCGTATAGAGAGAGAGAGAGAGAGAGAGAGAGAGAGAGAGAGGAATCGACCTTAAGTAAAATCAATCTCGTCTAAATCTTGTCAAGGATGGAGCCTCGTATTGTTGCCATCATAATCCTTCTTTTGCCCTCATTCCCATTACGGGGAATCTTGGTGGGAATCCTTTCAACATCATTACATCTGGTGAAAACGAGATTGTCAGCTAATCATTCAATTGCAATCGTTTGTCTAAGCTTCTCCGGGTAGGCGAAGCCCTAGTGATCATTTCACTGTTTCCATAAAATGGCGCTGTGAAGTCTGCTTCACCTGAAAACGTTCAACGAAACTTTATAGATTTTGTAATGTCGTTACACTTCCTAACTGTAATCTCGATTCCAGACGCCATAAGCCTCGCGTAATAAAGTCACACCTCAGATACAAAATGTTAGGTAACATTACCAATCTTCCCTTGAAGAAATGTCGCCGTTGGCAACCTCTGGTAACTCCCGACGCCATTACATTTTTTCACTAACTCTGATAAAAAAAAACGAAAAAAAAAAATTGCCTCCTCAACGAAGCAATGACTTCCATAACATAGAAACTGCCAGAGTGACGTCGCGCGATGATCTGCAATCAGACAAGCCTTCAAGGGTTAAGGAAAACCCTGCAGAAACAAGTTGACAGATTCTACATCGCCCTTGATTGTCTCCTATGAATAAAATATGCGGGAGATTTTGTAGCAGGAATGTTTATATAAACCGATTACGCCCTATGAGGCAGCGGCTGCTCCCTTTGGAGGAATGTTGAATGTCTGGATGATGGGAATTTCTACGGAAATTGCGCTGAATACAAATGTTATGGGACAGGAATATGCGTTGAAATTCATACACAAATTGTGGACTGATGCTGAGTTTGGGAATAATAATAAAATAATAATAATAATAATAATAATAATAATAATAATAATAATAATAATAAGAGATGAAGGACACGATCAGGAAAGAATATATGCAGAGACTCAAGGCGATACTCAAGTCAAAACTCAACGGCGGAAATATGATAAAAGCCATAAACACATGGGCAGTGCCAGTAATCAGATACAGCGCAGGAATAGTGGAATGGACGAAGGCAGAACTCCGCAGCATAGATCAGAAAACCAGGAAACATATGACAATACACAAAGCACTACACCCAAGAGCAAATACGGACAGACTATACATAACACGAAAGGAAGGAGGGAGAGGACTACTAAGTATAGAGGACTGCGTAAACATCGAGAACAGAGCACTGGGGCAATATCTGAAAACCAGTGAAGACGAGTGGCTAAAGAGTGCATGGGAAGAAGGACTGATAAAAGTAGACGAAGACCCAGAAAGATATCGACAGACAGGAGAAAGACAGACAGAACAGAGGACTGGCACAACAAACCAATGCACGGACAATACATGAGACAGACTAAAGAACCTAGCCAGCGATGGACCAATTGGCAGAATGGATAACAGAGGGGAGAGCTAAAGAAGGTAAACGAAGGAAATGGATAAAGCCAGGCACCCAAGATCAGGCCTAAGAACCAGGTATGTTCAAAGAACGATAGACGGAAATAACATCTCTCCCATATGTAGGAAGTGCAATACGAAAAAATGAAACCATAAACCACATAGCAAGTGAATGCCCGGCACTTGCACAGAACCAGTACAAAAAGAGGCATGATTCAGTAGCAAAAGCCCTCCACTGGAGCCTGTGCAAGAAACATCAGCTGCCTTGCAGTAATAAGTGGTACGAGCACCAACCTGAAAGAGTGATAGAAAACGATCAGGCAAAGATACCTCTGGGACTATGGTATCAGAACGGATAGGGTTATACGTGCAAACAGACCAGGACGTTGACGTTGATTGACAAAGTCAAGAAGAAAGTATCACTCATTGATGTGTCGCAATACCATGGGACACCGGAGTTTGAGTTTGAAGAGAAAGAAGGGAAAAAATGGATAAGTATCAAGATCTGAAAATAGAAAAAGAAAAAGAAGGATATGGGATATGCCAGTGGAAATCGTACCCATAATCATAGGAGCACTAGGCACGATCCCAAGATCCCTGAAAAGGAATCTAGAAAAACTAGAGGCTGAAGTAGCTCCAGGACTCACGCAGAAGAGGTAGGTCCCCAATAACCATACCTAGAAAACCGGCAACACATAGTCAAGAAAAAGTGTATGGACGCCTAAGGAAGGGCAGGATGCAAACCCGGAACCCCACACTATAATACCACCCAGTCGAATTGGAGAACTGTGATAGAGCAAAAAAAAAAATAAATAAAAAATAAATGATAATAATAATAATAATAATAATAATAATAATAATAATAATAATAATAATAATATTTTTGTAGAAGACCCTCTTTTAGGCAAATGCTGTCAAAGAGAATTGCATAATTAATTCAAGTCGCGTAATAATAGTAATGATAATGTTCTAAAGGGTCCACAATAATACAAAGTGTAAAAAGTCCGTGTATAATTTTGAAGACTTTACAGAAAGCTTTCGAACCCTTCCCTGGGTTCATCTTCAGTCCAAATGAACAATAAGTTACAAACAAGTACAGAGGTAAATTTTAAAAAACAAGAGTCGTTGAAGATCGTTTGACAACGGTCGTTAGCTCGTTAATGGGCCAGGTGATGAAGAAAGAGGGTAGTTAACAACAACTAGGTGATACCCTCTCCCCCTAGCAATCCTTTATCGGCTGCAATTCTTTGTTGGACTTTCATTACGTAAAGGTTTGTTGCAACATTACATTATAAGTGTAACTTACTGTTCATTTGGACTGAAGATTAACCCAGGGAAGGGTTCGAAAGCTTTCTGTAAAGTCTTCAAAATTATACACGGACTTTTTACACTTTGTATTATTGTGGACCCTTTAGAACATTTATTATTTATACTCTCGTGATAGAGGAGTTTTTCCCTAAATTAATAATAATAAAATAATAAAATAATAATAATAATAATAATAATAATAATAATAATAATAATAATAGAAGACCCTCTTTTAAATAGGTACTGTTGAAAAGTACCAATAATAATTAATAATAATAATAATAATAATAATAATAATAATAATAATAATAATAATAATAATAAGAGTTAGTCCTTTTTTGTGCTATTTCCTTCATTCCGGGGAGAAGTATTAAGATCGTCCCTGATATCAGTAGATAGTGAAATAATAATTGAGTGAGTGTTTAATCTATGAAAAGTAATAACTGGTAAAATAATCCCCGCCCCCCCCCAAAAAAAAAAAATAAGTATAATGTGGATGAAGCAAATTGGCGGAAATAATAACTGAAGGATAGCGTCAATACCACTTCGAAGTGCCGACAAGACTTGTATTTTCTATGGTCCTCTCATATTTTTGTTTTCTGTTTTAAAATTCATTACCAAACTGGGCTTCACATAAATAAAACAAACTATCACGTTTCAGAAAAAGACTAATTCAGATTTTTACAAGAAACTGACTTGGCAGCGGCTAAAGATCACCATTAAGTAGCTGTTAAAAGTGAAAACATTCACTGACTACAGATTCCAATTAATTTTTTTGTCAGTAAATGTAACTAAATGTTACTGTTATAAAGTCAATTCAACCCAACATAGAAGAAGATATTTCAGAGAATCTTTCTCTGGAAAGTGACGTCAGAATTGAGATCCTTATAACCAAGAAAATTCGTTTCTACCCAGTGAGAGGATAAACTAAAGCAACAACAGTCATGGTTAAAATTGTACTATCTCTTAATTGCTGATTGGCTTTCAATGTCATTTTATTATTATTATTATTATTATTTGGCTTATCACAGTCCTCCAATTCGACTGGGAAGTATTTATAGTGTGGGGTTCCGGGTTGCATCCTGCCTCCTCAAGAATCCATCCCACTTCTTACTATATGCGCCATTTCTAGGATCACACTCTTTTGCAGGAGTCCTAGAGCTATTTCAGCCTCTAGTTTTTCCCGATTCCTTTTCAGGGATCTTGGGATCGTGCCTAGTGTTCCTATAATTATGGGTACAATTTCCACTGGCATATCCCATATCATTCTTATTTCTTATTATTATTTTTTTTTTATTTTTTTTTCTCTATCACAGTCCTTTAATTCGACTGGGTGGTATTTATAGTGTGGGGTTTCGGGTTGCATCCTGCCTCCTTAGGAGTCCATCACTTTTCTTACTATGTGCGCTGTTTCTAGGATCACACTCTTCTGCATGAGTCCTGGAGCTACTTCAGCCTCTAATTTTTCCAGATTCCTTTTCAGGAATCTTGGGATCGTGCCTAGTGCTCCTATGATTATGAGTACAATTTCCACTGGCATATCCCATATCCTTCTTATTTCTATTTTCAGGTCTTGATACTTATCCATTTTTTCTCTTTCTTTCTCTTCAACTGTGGTGTCCCATGGTATTGCGACATCAATGAGTGATACTTTCTTCTTGATTTTGTCAATCAACGTTACGTCCGGTCTATTTGCACGTATCACCCTATCTGTTCTGATACCATAGTCCCAGAGGATCTTTGCCTGATCGTTTTCTATGACTCCTTCAGGCTGGTGTTCGTACCACTTATTACTGCAAGGTAGCTGATGTTTCTTGCACAGGCTCCAGTGGAGGGCTTTTGCTACTGAATCATGCCTCTTTTTGTACTGGTTCTGTGCAAGTGCCGCGCATTCGCTTGCTATGTGGTTTATGGTTTCATTTTTCATATTGCACTTCCTACATATGGGAGAGATGTTATTTCCATCTATCGTTCTTTGGACATATCTGGTTCTTAGGGCCTGTTCTTCTGCCACTGTTATCATTCCTTCAGTTTCCTTCTTTAGCTCTCCCTTCAGTAGCCATTGCCATGTGTCATCGCTGGCTAGTTCTTTAGTCTGTCTCATGTATTGTCCTTGCATTGGTTTGTTATGCCATTCCTCTGTTCTGCTTGTCTTTCTCCTCTCTCTATATATATTTTTGAGTCTTCGTCTACTTTTATTAGTCCTTCCCATGCACTCTTTAGCCACTCGTTTTCACTGGTCTTTATATATTGCCCCAGTGCTCTGTTCTCGAAGTTGACGCAGTCCTCTATACTTAGTAGTCCCCTCCCTCCTTTCCGTGTTATGTACAGTCTGTCCGTATTTGCTCTTGGGTGTAGTGCTTTGTGTATTGTCATATGTTTCCTCATTTTCTGGTCTATGCTGCGAAGTTCTGCCTTCGTCCATTCCACTATTCCTGTGCTGTATCTGATTACTGGCACTGCCCATGTGTTTATGGCTTTTATCATATTTCCAGCGCTGAGTTTTGACTTGAGTATCGCCTTGAGTCTCTGCATATATTCTTTCCTGATCGTGTCCTTCACTCTTGATATTTTATATCCCCTCCTTCCATTATTCCCAGGTATTTGTATCCCGTCTCATCTATGTGTTTGATGCTGTTCCCATCTGGTAGCTTTATCCCTTCAGTCCTTGTTACTTTGCCCTTTTGTATGTTGACTAAGGCACATTTTTCTATTCCAATATCCATCCAGATGTCCCCAGATAAAATCCTTACAGTCTGGATTAGGGTATCTATTTCCTTGATGCTCTTACCATACACCTTGATGTCGTCCATGAACATCAGATGTTTAATTCTGTTGCCTCTTTTCTTGAGTTGGTACCCAGCATCCATCTTCTGCAGTACTTTTGTCATGGGAATCATGGCTACTACGAAGAGTAGTGGGGACAATGAGTCGCCCTGGAAGATCCCTCTCCTGATATTAACCTCTGCTAGTCTTATTCCAGAGCTTGAAAGTATTGTATTCTAGTTGCGCATTGTATTTTTGAGGAAGCTGGTGTTTTCCTCTGCCCCATATATTTTCTGGCATTCTATTAGCCATGTGTGTGGTACCATGTCGAAGGCTTTCTTATAGTCTATCCATGCCATGCTTAGGTTGGTTTTCCTTCTCTTACTGTTCTTCATTACCATTTTGTCTATCAGGAGCTGGTCTTTTGTGCCCCTACACTTCCTTCTGCAGCCTTTCTGTTGGTGGGGGATGGTGTTTGTATCCTCTAGGTAGATGTATAGCCTTTCGCTGATTATACATGTTAGTAACTTCCACATTATTGGTAGGCAGGTGATAGGCCTGTAGTTACTGGCTATATTTCCCCTACTCTTGTCTTTCTGGACTAAGGATGTTCTTCCTGTGGTCATCCATTTGGGTGCATGGTGATTTGTGATACAATGCTGGAGTTGTTCTGCTATTCTTGGGTGTAGGGCCTTGAAGGTTTTGAGCCAATATCCAAGGACTTCATCGGGACCTGGGGCTTTCCAGTTTGGCATTTTCTTTAGTTGGTGTCTGACTGTGTCTGTCGTGATGTCAGTGAACCTTTGTTTTATTCTCCCTGTTTCTTCTTCCTTGACTTCCTGGAGCCATGTTGCATGTTTGTTGTGTGATACCGGATTGCTCCATATGTTTTCCCAGAGTCTCTTACTTGGTTCGGCTTCAGGAATTTCTTGGTGGTTGTCTTCCCCTCTTAGTTGGCTGTATAGTCTTTTCTGGTTGGTTCCAAATAGTTTGTTCTGTTGGTATCCCTTATTCCTGTTCATGTACCATTGGATCTTATATGCTTTAGCCTTAAGCCTCTGTTTTACATCTTCTATCCTGTACTTTGTATTTCTCGTTGAGTTCCTCCCTTGTTTTCTTGCTTCTTAGCCTTTTTTCTGCCATCTCTTTCAGTTTACTCAAGTCAGATCTCATCACCATGATTTGCTTTTCCAGGCGCCTTTTCCAAGGCGGTTGCTGTTTTGGTTTCTGTTGGGTTGGTTGTGCTGGTGGTGTTGGTGTTCGTATCCCCATCAGTTCTGCTACTAATCTTGCTCCTACATATGTCAAGTTATTTGTTTCTGTGATATTGGTGATGTCTATTAGTCTCATTATTTCATTGACCTCACTTGTTTTCTCCCTTAATTTCTTGGTGTTGTAGGCTTTCATGGAGGGGATCTTTGTTATCTCTGTATCTGGCTTCATCCATTGTCTGATCTTTTCTACCCATTCCGTCCTCTCTGTTACTTCGTCGGTGTTTCTTCGTATGTCGTTGTTTGATACCTCATCATCCCTGTCGTCGTCTGTGGCATCATCTCTCAGTTCGTCTTCTTGTAATTCGTTGCCGTGTGTCATTTCCCTTCCCAATTCCTCTCTTTCTGTTCCTTACCTGGTCTGCCAGCCTCTGCTCTGTTAGGGGGGTGTTATTCCTCTCATTCCAGA
>NC_087206.1:8918034-8940534 GCF_015104395.2 Macrobrachium nipponense
ATTAACAGGCATAATTAAAAGAAATGTAATCATACACTCATTGAAAAACGTAATTCAGGATTTCACCATAACAAGAGTACAGGTAAAAAGGTCGAGTCTTTAGAAAAAAATTTAATTTAAATGCATAGAGATAAATAAATATGCTCAGCCATTTTACCAGCTCGTGGAATAATGAAATTAAAAGATAAAATCCAAATGTTTTAACTCTCTCTATTTTTCTCCATGATTACAAGGATACAATAATGCTTTTAGCGTGTTCGCTAAAAATACATATTTTTTTCTTTATTTTGGTATGGGGCGGGAGCCATTTTGCATTGGTTGCACGATCCATTTTGGTTCATTTTTGAAGGATGAATTTCTATTTTTGTTTACGGTCGATAATTGTACATTTTTTCCAGCGTCGGAAAATGGTGTTGTCGTTTATTCAGATTAAAACTGTGCATTTACTTGTTACTCGTCATTTGATGATATAGTTTTTGAATGTTGACCTCTGTGTTTTTAATTTGATCTTTTCAGTCGCTCAAGTCGATAACTTACAATCAATCAGGCAGATTTCCTTCCAAAAGCGACCGATTTCAGTTTTCCGTAAAAGGAAACTATTGTGCCTGCTTTGTCTGTCCGTCCGTCTGCACTTTATTCTATCCTTCAGGAGAGGTGGAACATACATCCTGCCTTTGTGAACTCTCTTGAGAGACTGAGAGTTCCCAGCCCTGTGATTGGCTTAACAATAGCCAATCAGGAGCGTCGTAAGGGACTTGCCCAGACACTAGATGCACGGCTGATGTGAATCTACTATAGTAGCCTTAGTCCGAAGTTCCAGCATAGTAACGGAATACATTTGACAACTGCCAAAGTTGTTGGCAAGTGCTTTGGTTTTGGTCACCGTTAAACACTCGAATTCGCAATAATGTCGAAAGGGACACACTACGAAATATTCGCAGATTTAACTATTCTACGCAACTGAATCCAGCAAACTATGGCGTAGACTGGGTCCTGGTAAATTATTAAGCACTCGAGTTTTTGCGATATCGAAGGATAAACAGCGGGAACGTGACGGACTCTAGAGATCTAGATCTAGGAATCAGTATAGTCATGATCCTGGCTTTTCCCGCTTCAGCTTCACTGATCTTTCCCAGGAAACAGATCGCCGACAAAGAAAAGTTAGGCGGAACTTCTGGCAATTATCGCAACTCCATGTTTGTCGATGGCGCCAATGAACCCGAGCGCGGTTCTCGTTTGGGTTGCAGAACTCAGCGTTCAAGGCGGCTCTTCTGTCTTTCTCTAAGATGAGCGGGTCTGTATAAAAGTGTTTGGCATTTTTTTTATTGGTCGTTAAAATATTGTTAAAAATGTTTAGCATTTTTTGTATTGATCGTTAAAATATTGCTCAAAAATGTTTGGCATTTTTTTGTATTAATCGTTAAAATATTGCTCAAAATGTTTAGCATTTTTTGTATTGATCGTTAAAATATTGCTCAAAATGTTTAGCATTTTTTGTATTGATCGTTAAAATATTGTTCAAAATGTTTGGCATTTTTTGTATTGATCGTTAAAATATTGCTCAAAATGTTTAGCATTGTTTTGTATTGATCGTTAAAATATTACTCAAAATGTTTGGCATTTTTTGTATTGATCGTTAAAATATTGCTCAAAATGTTTGGCATTTATTCTATTGATTGTTAGAATATTGCGCAAAATGTTTTCCCTTTTTTGTATTGACCGGAAAATCTTGTGCTAAATGTTTATTCATTTTTTTTTATCTGGAAAAGTTTTTGTAAAACGTTCGATTTTGTGATTGGTCGGGAAAATATTGTTCAAAATGTTTTTACTTTTTTATTGATCTGAAAAATATTGTGCAAAGTTTTTTTTATATTCTTAACTGATCTGAAAAATATTGCTCAAATTTGTTTACATTTTTTAGTTGATCGAGAAAATATTGTGCATTATGTTTGTCCTTTGTTGTATTAACCAGGAAAATCTTATGCAAATCGTTGTTTTTTTTTCTTTTATCGGGAAAATTTTGCGCAAACGTTTGACTTTTTTGATTGGTCGGAAAAAATGTGTGCAGATTTTTTTATTGATCGGGAAAATTGTGCAAAATGTTAGATTATTTTTTGGATTGACCTGGAAAATATTGTGCAAAATGTTTTACTTTTTTTAATTGATTGGGAAAATATTGTCCAAAATGTTTGACTTTTTTTTATCATTGATCAGGAGAAAATTGTGCAAAATGTTTGACTTTTTTTTTAGTGGATTTGGAAAATTTTATGCAAAAAAGTAGAAATAATAACTTAACAGGTGTCTTCGTAATTTTCCTTCTTTTCCACTCTTTATTAAACTTTTCTCCAATAAAATTTATTCTTTTTTTAGCATTTCTTCACTAAAATTTGTTCTTTTTATTTGACCTTTTTCACAAAGTTTGTCCTTTTTAATTAACCTTTCTCTAATAAAATCTATTCCTTTTATTTAACCGTTCTCCACTAAAACTTCCTCCTTTTCATTTAACTTTTCTCAAGTAAAATATGGCCTTTAATTTACTAATTCACAAAATTTGGTCCTTTTATCTTAACCTTTCTCTATTTAATTTTTTCTTTTTATTCAACCTTTCTCCACAAAACTTGTCCTTTTTATCTAACCCTTCGCCACTGAAATGTGTCATTATTTAACCTTTCTCCGCTAAAATTTGTCCTTTTTATCATATTTTTCTCAGCCAAAATTTGCAATTTTTCTCTGACCTTTCCTACTAAAATTTTTTCCTTTTTTATCTAACCTTTCTCCACTAATATTTTTTCCTTTTTATCTAACTTTTCTCCACCAATCTTTGTTCTTTTCATTTAGCCTTTCTCCACCAAAATGTATCCTTTTTATCTAACCCTTCTCCACTAAAATTTGGCCCTATTATTTACCGTTTCTTCAAAAAAAATTTTTCCTTTTTATTTAAACTTTCTGCAAAATATCCGTTTTATTGAACCTTTCTCGACTAAAATCTGCCCTTGTTATTTAACATTTCTCCACAAAAATCTGTCCTTTTTATTTAACCATTCTCCACTAAAATTTGGCTCTTGACCTCATTCCTCATCCCTATCTCCATCTCTTTATATTTATCATCGAGAAGTTTGAGCTGAATTTTATTGGAGTTTTTGCGCCAATAATTAACCCACCTTCTCCCCGAGGCTGCACCAGCTGATCGGGAAGCTTGGCCAAATATGAAAAGGAATCACGCAGCGTTGCCGAAGCACCATTAGAGTCGCGTAAAACTATTCACATTTCCGTCAACACTTCAGGAGATAAAATCCCCGAACTCAGAGGAGAACCAATTTCGAACCGCCAGCCACATCCCCCCCCCCCCCCCCCACCCCAACCCTCTCAAAGCGCCGGAGGGTTGTTTACATGGTAAGTCTACTAGGTTCCGCGTGCATTCAATTCGCAACTCCGAAATAAATTCTAACCTCCCCATTTTAAATTACAGCGTTAGATTGAGATATGTTTCGTGTCTAATATTTACTTAGTTTCTTGTTTCCGATTTAACTTTGGTTACTCATTCCAGTTTGTTGATTTCATTCATATTCTTCTTCATTTCCCTCGTGTCCTTGCTTCGTTTGCTTAATATTATTGTAAATAACAAGCACCAGTCACAACAAGGCGTGATCCGACCCCCAACTTACTAGGGACGCGAGCAAGATTTTCGCCTCACGTATAAGTTGTAAACATTATATTCCTAACTTTTAACGTAAATTAAACCGTGCTAAAAAAACTACGGTCAAATAGAGCCTTGTTTCATTAGCAATAATTTTTCAGTACTGTTTAGCATGCACATTATTCATTTTTTACATTTTCATTCTAATAAATATATCATAATTATCCTATCAAAAAATTCCTGTATCTTTAACACAATGCAAAAACACCTTTTTCAGACCTTTTTTGGGCTCTTCCATCGACCTTTCCTACCCCCCCCCCCCCCAACAACAAAAAAGTAATTTGTAGGCTTACTCCCCGAGTAAGCGAAAACAAACGCCCACAGATCACTTAGTATCTAATACAAACAGGCAGAATTCAAAGATCCCATTAAAATGGAACAGTAAGAATTTAAATGCGTTTCAATGGAATTCTTCGTCGAATGCAGGAGAATTTAACGGAATATTTAATCGTGCATAAAGGGCGGTTGGAGACTAAGCCTGTAAATTACTTCCTACATAGTATATGTATACATATACTATATGCATATCAGGCCCGTACCTAGAGTTTTCTTCTATAAATGGCATTGCATATATACGTATATAAAAGATGAAATACTTGAAAATTTTATTTTAGTTATATTAAGAAGGAAAATATGGTATGCGATCTATGCCCTTCTACCCGATTAGATGTTATTCGAAGTACTGACTTTGGTTAACAGAATTTTACTTATAATGTCGAAAGTTTGCACTGAAATTCAAGAATATTTCTTCAGTTTTATTGATTGATTCATTTAGTATCTTAACGATAACATGGATATTACTTTATTTGTTGTTTTATTATATACTTTGACTTAACAAACAAAAATAATTATTTATTAATTTGTAAGTACAGTTCAATGAAAAGGATAATCACAGAAAATATGGTACGTAGAATCTCCTGGTCATTTTTACCAGATACATATGTAATTGTTTCTATTACAATTAGACACACACACACACACACACGCGCGCGCGCAAACACACACACACACACACACACACACACACACACACATATATATATATATATATAATGTGCGTTTATATGCCTGTGCGTGCAAACAAAAACATCACCAGGAATATTATCCAAACTGTACGAAATGTCTTATCCAATCCACTACCTTAGTCTGTTGTAAAACGGTTTCGAAACCCAGCTCAGTAAACAACACCGTTCTTTACTTTTGTTGTTCTCGAGAACAGGAGAAGTGCGAATGAGCGGGAAAAAGAATAACAATCGCGGTGCTTCAAAAGCTCGCGAACTCGGTGGAATGAGAGAATAGAATAATAAGGAAGTCGAAAAAAGAAAACGGCGGAAGGAAAACGAGAAATGAGGGGAAACTAAAGCAAAAGTGAGTTGCGAAATAATTTTTGCCAAGTATAGAAGGATTAAAATGGATATCCTTTTCATATTCGAGAGGTGCACACATCAAAGGACGAAGTAGACGCGAAAGTAAGAACGTAAAGGAAATTCTATTCACTAAAATGAAACCAAGACCCTCGAGTAAGACGTTGAAGGGATAGCTTTAATGCATTTAAGAAAGGACGGAATTGACGCAAAAGGAAAGAGAGAGAGAGAGAGAGAGAGAGAGAGAGAGAGAGAGAGAGAGATGTGAGTAACGTAGGGAAAATGGCAAGATGAATATGAAAAAGACAAAAACGGTAGATACAGGAAAGCAGAACCACTTGAAGACTAGACTGTGTCGCTGAGAGAGAGAGAGAGAGAGAGAGAGAGAGAGAGAGAGAGAGAGAGAGAGAGGAACATGGTCAGAAAATCTCCAAATGGAATCCTTGAGCCTCAGTAAGAGGGAAAAATGATATTCGACGAGATTCCCCTATTTTCTTATTTCCCTTCTCGGTCTAGCTTCTTCGTCTTCTACTTCTTCTTCTTCTTCGTCTTCTTCTTCTTCTTCTGGTGAGGCGAATGAGGAGAGATTTGCCTTTGTTCCCGGAAGCCGAAGCTTATTCACTTCCTCGCAAAGGTTCCCGGAATGGACAGGCTTGAGGAAAAGGCGATGAAAAAGTCACAGGATTCTTTTTCATCTGGTGTCTACGACTCTTGAGAGCTTACTTTAGCCAGAAGCGGAATATCTGTTTTTTATTATTATTATTATTATTATTCTGGAAGTAAACCCTCTTTTAAACATGTTTTATTAAAAGTAATTGCTGCCTCAGCTGCATTAATTTTATACAGGTTCTTCTCTATTTTTCTAATTATTATTATTATTATTATTATTATTATTATTATTATTATTATTGTTGTTGTTGTTGTTGTTGTTGTTGTTGTTGTAAAAATTAGGTCTCAGTTTTGAAGGATTATACATCTACCATTTAGATTATTATTATTATTGATATTATTTTTTTCTCTTTTTTTGCTCTATCACAGTCCTCCAATTCGACTGGGTGGTATTTATAGTGTGGGGTTCCGGGTTGCATCCTGCCTCCTTAGGAGTCCATCACTTTTCTTACTATGTGTGCCGTTTCTAGGATCACACTCTTCTGCATGAGTCCTGGGGCTACTTCAGCCTCTAGTTTTTCTAGATTCCTTTCAGGGATCTTGGGATCATGCCTAGTGCTCCTATGATTATGGGTACGATTTCCACTGGCATATCCCATATCCTTCTTATTTCTATTTTCAGATCTTGATACTTATCCATTTTTCCCTCTCTTTCTCTTCAACTCTGGTGTCCCATGGTATTGCGACATCAATGATTGATACTTTCTTCTTGACTTTGTCAATCAACGTCACGTCTGGTCTGTTTGCACGTATCACCCTATCCGTTCTGATACCATAGTCCCAGAGGATCTTTGCCTGATCGTTTTCTATCACTCCCTCAGGTTGGTGCTCGTACCACTTATTACTGCAAGGTAGCTGATGTTTCTTGCACAGGCTCCAGTGGAGGGCTTTTGCCACTGAATCATGCCTCTTTTTGTACTGGTTCTGTGCAAGTGCCGGGCATTCACTTGCTATGTGGTTTATGGTTTCATTTTTCGTATTGCACTTCCTACATATGGGAGAGATGTTATTTCCGTCTATCGTTCTTTGAACATATCTAGTCTTAGGGCAATGGTCTTGTGCCGCTGTTATCATTCCTTCAGTTTCCTTCTTTAGCTCTCCCCTCTGTAGCCATTGCCAATTGTCATCGCTGGCTAGTTCTTTAGTCTGTCTCATGTATTGTCCGTGCATTGGTTTGTTGTGCCAGTCCTCTGTTCTGTCTGTCTTTCTCCTGTCTCTGTATATTTCTGGGTCTTCGTCTACTTTTATTAGTCCTTCTTCCCATGCACTCTTTAGCCACTCGTCTTCACTGGTTTTCAGATATTGTCCCAGTGCTCTGTTTTCGATGTTGACGCAGTCCTCTATACTTAGTAGTCCTCTCCCTCCTTCCTTTCGTGTTATGTATAGTCTGTCCGTATTTGCTCTTGGGTGTAGTGCTTTGTGTATTGTCATAATGTTTCCTGGTTTTCTGATCTATGGTGCGGAGTTCTGCCTTCGTCCATTCCACTATTCCTGCGCTGTATCTGATTACTGGCACTGCCCATGTGTTTATGGCTTTTATCATATTTCCGGCGTTGAGTTTTGACTTGAGTATCGCCTTGAGTCTCTGCATATATTCTTTCCTGATCGTGTCCTTCATCTCTTGGTGTTTTATATCTCCTCCTTCCATTATTCCCAGGTATTGTATCCTGTCTCATCTATGTGTTTGATGTTGCTCCCATCTGGTAGCTTTATCCCTTCAGTTCTCGTTACTTTGCCTTTTTGTATGTTGACTAAGGCGCATTTTTCTATTCCAAACTCCATCCTGATGTCCCCAGATACAATCCTTTCAGTCTGGATTAGGGTATCTATTTCCTTGATGCTCTTACCATACAGCTTGATGTCGTCCATGAACATCAAATGGTTGATTTTGTTGCCTCTTTTCTCGAGTTGGTACCCGGCATCCATCTTCTGTAGTAATTTTGTCATCGGAATCATGGCTACTACGAAGAGTAGTGGGGACAGTGAGTCGCCCTGGAAGATCCCTCTCCTGATATTAACCTCTGCTAGTCTTATTCCAGAGCTTGTAAGTATTGTATTCCAGTTGCGCATTGTATTTTTGAGGAAGCTGATGGTATTTTCCTCTTCCCCATATATTTTCAGGCATTCTATTAGCCATGTGTGTGATATCATGTCGAAGGCTTTCTTATAGTCTATCCATGCCATGCTTAGGTTGGTTTTCCTTCTCCTACTGTTCTTCATTACCATTTTGTCTATCAGGAGCTGGTCTTTTGTGCCCCTACACTTCCTTCTGCAGCCTTTCTGTTGGTGGGGGATGGTGTTTGTCTCCTCTAGGTAGTTGTATAGCCTTTCACTGATGATACCTGTTAGTAACTTCCACATTATTGGTAGGCAGGTGATAGGCCAGTAGTTACTGGCTATATTTCCCTTACTCTTGTCTTTTTGTACTAAGGATGTTCTTCCTGTGGTCATCCATTTGGGTGCTTGGTGATTTGAGATACAATGCTGGTGTTGTTCTGCTATTCGTGGGTGTAGGGCCTTGAAGTTTTGAGCCAATATCCATGGACTTCATCGGGACCTGGGGCTTTCCAGTTTGGCATTTTCTTTAGTTGGTGTCTGACTGTATCTATCGTGATGTCAGTGAATCTTTGTTTTATTCTCCCTGTTTCTTCTTCTTCTTCCTTGACTTCCTGGAGCCATGTTGCATGTTTGTTGTGTGATACCGGATTGCTCCATATGTTTTCCCAGAGTCTCTTACTTGGTTCGGCTTCATGAATTTCTTGGTGGTTGTCTTCCCCTCTTAGTTGGCTGTATAGTCTTTTCTGGTTGGTTCCAAATAGTTTGTTCTGTTGGTATCCCTTATTCCTGTTCATGTACCATTGGATCTTATATGCTTTAGCCTTAAGCCTCTGTTTTACATCTTCTATCCTGTACTTTGTATTTCTCGTTGAGTTCCTCCCTTGTTTTCTTGCTTCTTAGCCTTTTTTCTGCCATCTCTTTCAGTTTACTCAAGTCAGATCTCATCACCATGATTTGCTTTTGTCCAGGCGCCTTTTCCAAGGAGTTGCTGTTTGGTTTCTGTTGGATTGGTTGTGCTGGTGGTGTTGGTGTTCGAATCCCCATCAGTTCTGCTACTAATCTTGCTCCTGCATATGTCAAGTTATTTGTTTCTGTGATACTGGTGGTGTGTATTATGCCCATTATTTAATTGACCTCACTTGTTTTCTCCCTTAATTTCTTGGTGTTGTAGGCTTTCATGGAGGGGATCTTTGTTCTCTCTGTATCTGGCTCCATCCATTGTCTAATCTTTTCTACCCATTCCGTCCTCTCTGTTACTTCGTCGGTGTTTCTTCGTGTGTCGTTTGTTTTTGGATTTACCTCATCTCCTGTCGTTCTTCTGGCATCGTTTCTCAGTTCGTCTTCGTGTAATTCGTTGTCGTGTGACATTTCCCTTTCCAGTTCTTCTCTTTCTGTTGGGGAGAGCCAGTTCTTTTTCTTTATGTTCCTATTATTATTATTATTATTATTATTATTATTATTATTATTATTATTATTATTATTATTATTATTATTGTTTATTATTATTATTATTATTATTATTATTATTATTATTATTATTATCATCATTATTATTATCGTTGTAGTTGTTGTTGTTGTTGTTGTTGTTGTTGTTGTTCTAAAAATTAGGTATCAGTTTTGAAGAAGTATACATCTACCAGTTAGATTATTATTATTATTATTATTATTATTATTATTATTATTATTATTATTATTATTATTATATTATTATTATTATTATCACTGTTGTTGTTGTTGTAAAAATTATGTCTCTATTTTGAAGGAGTATACATCTACCATAAATTAGGTCTCAGTTTTGAAGGAGTATACATCTACCATTTAGATTATTATTATTATTATTATTAGTAGTAGTAGTAGTAGTAGTAGTAGTAGTAGTAGTAGTATTACTGTTGTTGTTGTTGTAAAAATTAAGTCTCGGTTTTGAAGGAGTATACATCTACCATAAATTAGGTCTCAGTTTTGAAGTAGTATACATCTACCATTTAGATTATTATTATTATTATTATTATTATTATTATTATTATTATTATTATTATTATTATTATTATTATTGTTGTTGTTGTTGTTGTTGTTGTTGTTGTAAAAATTAGGTCTCAGTTTTGAAGGCGTATACATCTACTATTTAGTTTTTTGCTCTATCACAGTCCTCCAATTCGACTGGGTGGTATTTATAGTGTGGGGTTCCGGGTTGCATCCTGCCTCCTTAGGAGTCCATCACTCTTACTATGTGTGCCGTTTCTAGGATCACACTCTTCTGCATGAGTCCTGGAGCTACTTCAGCCTCTAGTTTTTCTAGATTCCTTTTCAGGGATCTTGGGATCGTGCCTAGTGCTCCTATGATTATGGGTACGATTTCCACTGGCTTATCCCATATCCTTCTTATTTCTATTTTCAGATCTTGGTACTTATCCATTTTTTCCCTCTCTTTCTCTTCAACTCTGGTGTCCCATTGTATTGCGACATCAATGAGTGATACTTTCTTCTTGACTTTGTCATTATTATTATTATTATTATTATTATTATTATTATTATTAAGAAATTCGAAACTCGTGAAGAACAAGTCTGTATCATAAAAATCCACAATTACATTAGTAAACTATGCCACTATGTAAAATAAACAAAGACTTTCGAACACCTGAACGTTAAAATGTAAAGCGAGAGAGTAGTTTTCTCATGAAGAGCATTTGGAAAAGGGGGGCGGGGCGAGAAGATAACAGCCCCTCACGGAAGTGCTGGTTCGGGTGTTGTTAGGTTATTCCGAATTCAACAGGTGGTTGCCCAAACCTCCTTGATCTTCTAACTTGCGATATTGCACCTGCTTGCACTGCATGGGAAACATGCACAGGGACGTCGGCTATCTAGAGAGAGAGAGAGAGAGGGGCGGGGGGAGGAAGTAGAATATCAGGGTTCACAAGGTCAACGTCAGTTTTAAAATTCAAATGTTTTATGAAGTGTTTGGCAGTGAACCAGTTGATAAAAGGGTCTTCATTTGTGAATGTCTTCTTATCTTCAATAAATATTCTCAAATTTATAGCAGCCCCTTCAACTAATCTTCTCACGTGAGAATCGTCACTTTTGAAAATTCCGGAATGAAACCAGATTACTTCGCCAGAAAGTTCCCTAAGAAAGCCTTATTACATCGACAGCAATTTCTGAATGAAACCAGATTACATCGACAGAAAGTTCCCGAAAGAAAGTAGATTATATCGACAGCAAGTTCCCGAAAGACACCAGATTACATCGACTGAAAGTTACCGAAAGAAACCAGATTACATCGACAGAAAGTTCCCGAAAGAAACCAGATTACATCGACTGAAAGTTCCCGAAAGAAACCAGAACACATCGACAGAAAGTTCCCAAATGAAACCAGATTACATCGACAGAAAGTTCCCGAAAGAAACCAGATTACATCGACTGAAAGTTCCCGAAAGAAACCAGATTACATCGACTGAAAGTTCCCGAAAGAAACAAGATTACATCGACTGAAAGTTCCCGAAAGAAAGTAAATTATATCGACAGCAAGTTCCCGAAAGAAACCAGATTACATCGACTGAAAGTTCCCGAATGAAACCAGATTACATTGACAGAAAGTTCCCGAAAGAAACCAAATTACATCGACTGAAAGTTCCCGAAGGAAACCAGAATACATCGACTGAAAGTTCCCGAAAGTAGATTATATCGACAGCAAGTTCCCGAAAGAAACCAGATTACATCGACTGAAAGTTCCCAAAAGAAAGTAGATTCTATCGACAGCAAGTTCCCGAAAAAAACCAGAGTACATCGACAGAAAGTCCCAGAAAGGAACCAGATTACATCGACTGAAAGTTCCCGAGAAACCAGATTACATCCGACTGAAAGTTCCCGAGAACAGATTACATCGACTGAAAGTTCCCGAAAGAAAGTAAATTATATCGACAGCAGTTCCCGAGGAACCCAGATTATTCGACTGAAAGTTCCGAATGAAACCAGATTACGTTGATCAGAAAGTCCCGAAAGGAAAACCAAATTACATTCAAGCCTGAAAGTTCCCGAAGGGACCGAATACATCGACTGAAAGTTACCGAAAGTAATTATATAGACAGCAAAGTTCCCGAAAGAAACCCGATTCAAATCGACTAAAGTTCCCAAAAAAGTTAGATCAATCGCAGCAAGTTCCCGAAAAAACCCAGGAGTACATCGACAAAGTCCCAGAAAGGACCAGAAAATTACATCGACTGAAAGTTCCCAAAGAAAGAAAAGATATTTATCGACAGCAAGTTCCGAAAAAGAAAAAAACCAAATTACATCCACTGAAAATTCCCAAAAGAAAGTAGATTCTATCGACAGCAAGTTCCCGAAAGGAACCAGATTACATCAACTGAAAGTTCCCAAAAGAAAGTAGATTCTATCGACAGCAAGTTCCCGAAAGAAACCAAATTACATCGACTGAAAGTTCCCGAAAGAAAGTAGATTCTATCGACAGCAAGTTCCCGAAAGGAACCAGATTACATCGACTGAAAGTTCCCAAAAGAAAGTAGATTCTATCGACAGCAAGTTCCCGAAAGAAACCAAATTACATCGACTGAAAGTTCCCAAAAGAAAGTAGATTATATCGAAAGCAAGTTCCCGAAAGGAACCAGATTACATCGACTGAAAGTTCCCAAAAGAAAGTAGATTCTATCGACAGCAAGTTCCCGAAAAAAAAAAACAGATTACATCAACAGAAAGTTCCGGAATGAAACCAGATTACATCGATAGAAAGTTCCCGAAAGAAACCAGATTACATCGACTTAAAGTTCCCGAACCAGATTACATCGACTGAAAGTTCCCGAAAAAAAACAGATTATATCGACTGAAAGTGTCGAAAGAAAGTTAGATTATACGTTCCCGACGAAAGTAGAAATTTTTTTTTTATTTTTTTTTTTTTTTTTTTTTTTTATTCCGACAGAAAGTTCGAAAGACTTCCAGTTATTACATCGATGAAAGTTCCCGAAAGAAAGTAGATTATATCGACAGCAAATTCACGAGAAACCAGAAAGATTTTATCGACAGAAAGTTCCCGAAAGAAACCGTTACATCAGAAAGTTCCCGAAAGAACCAAAGATTTTACACGCAGAAAGTTCCCAAAGAAACCAATTACATCGACCTGAAAGTTCCCGAAAAGTAGATTGATTTATCGGACAGCAACGTTACCCCGCAAGAAAACCAGATTACATCGACTGAAGTTCCCAAAGAAATAAGTAATTCTATCGACAGCAAGTTTCCCGTGAAAGAAACCAGATTACATTGACTTGAAAGTTCTCAAAAAAGTAAGTAGAATTATTCGACAGCAAGTTCCCGAAAGAAACCAGATTACATCGACTGAAAGTTCCCAAAAGAAAGTAGATTCTATCGACAGCAAGTTCCCGAAAGAAACCAGATTTCATCGACAGAAAGTTCCCGAAAGAAACCAGATTACATCGACTGAAAGTTCCCAAAGGAAACCAGATTACATCAACAGAAAGTTCCCGAAAGAAATCAGATTTCATCGGCAGAAAGTTCCCGAAAGAAACCAGATTACATCGACTGAAAGTTCCCAAAGGAAACCAGATTACATCGACAGAAAGTTCCCGAAAGAAACCAGATTACATCGACTGAAAGTTTCCGAAAGAAACCAGATTACATCGACAGAAAATTCCCGAAAGAAACCAGATTACATCAACTGAAAGTTCCCGAAAGAAAGTAGATTATATCGACAGCAAGTTCCCGAAAGAAACCAGATTACATTGACTGAAAGTTCCCAAGAAAAAAAAAGATTACATCGACAGAAAGTTCCCGAATGAAACCAGATTACAGCGACTGAAAGTTCCCGAAAGAAAGTAGATTATAACGACAGCAAGTTCCCGAAAGAAACCAGATTACATCGACTCAAAGTTCCCGAATGAAACCAGATTACATCAACAGAAAGTTCCCGAAAGAAGCCAGATTACATCGACTGAAAGTTCCCGAAAAAAACAGATTATATCGACTGAAGTTCCCGAAAGAAAGTAGATTATATCGACAGAAAGTTCCCGAAAGAAACCAGATTACATCGACTGAAAGTTCCCGAAAGAAAGTAGATTATATCGACAGCAAATTCACGAAAGAAACCAGATTACATCGACAGAAAGTTCCCGAAAGAAACCAGGTTACATCGACAGAAAGTTCCCGAAAGAAACCAGATTACATCAACAGAAAGTTCCCAAAAAGAATACCAGATTACAGGATTACTGACTGAAAAGTTCCCCGAAAGTAGGATATCGACAGCAAGTTCCCGAAAGAAACCAGATTACATTGACTGAAAGTTCCCAAAAGAAAGTAGATTATATCGACAGCAAGTTCCCGAAAGAAACCAGATTACATCGAAAGAAAGTTCCCAAAAGAAAGTAGATTATATCGACAGCAAGTTCCCGAAAGAAACCCAGATTCATCGAAAAGAAAGTCCAAAGAGTAGAATAGTTATATCGACAGCAAGTTCCCGAAAGAAACCAGATTTCATCGACAGAAAGTTCCTGAAAGAAACCAGATTACATCGACTGAAAGTTCCCAAAGGAAACCAGATTACATCGACAGAAAGTTCCCGAAAGAAATCCAGATTACATCGTCTGAAAGTTCCCGAAAGAAACCAGATTACATCGACAGAAAGTTCCCGAAAGAAACCAGATTACATCGACTGAAAGTTCCCGAAAGAAACCAGAACACATCGACAGAAAGTTCCCAAATGAAACCAGATTACATCGACAGAAAGTTCCCGAAAGAAACCAGATTACATCGACTGAAAGTTCCCGAAAGAAACCAGATTACATCGACAGAAAGTTCCCGAAAGAAACAAGATTACATCGACTGAAAGTTCCCGAAAGAAAGTAAATTATATCGACAGCAAGTTCCCGAAAGAAACCAGATTACATCGACAGAAAGTTCCCGAAAGAAACCAGATTACATCGACTGAAAGTTCCCGAAAGAAACCAGATTACATCGACTGAAAGTTCCCGAAAGAAACCAGATTACATCGACTGAAAGTTCCCAAAAGAAACCAGATTACATTGACAGAAAGTTCCCGAAAGAAACCAGATTACATCGACAGAAAGTTCCCGAAAGAAACCAGATTACATCGACTGAAAGTTCCCGAAGGAAACCAGACTACATCGACTGAAAGTTCCTGAAAGTAGATTATATCGACAGCAAGTTCCCGAAAGAAACCAGATTACATCGACAGAAAGTTCCCGAAGGAACCATAGAATACATCGACTGAAATTTCTGTCCCGGAAAGTAATTTATCGACAGCAAGTTCCCGAAAGAAACCAGATTACATCGACCGAAATGTTCGCGAAAGAAACCAAATTAACATCGACAGAAAGTTCCCGAAACGAAATCCAGATTACCATTCGACAGAAAGTTCCGAAAGACCCAGATTAAACGTTCCCGAACGGAAAGTTCCCGAAAGTTAGATTATAATCACGCACTTCCCGAAAAAAACCGATTAATCGCTGAAAGTTTCCCGAAAAAAGTAGATTATTATCGACAGCAGTTCCCGAAAGAAACAGATTACATTGACTGAAAGTTCCCGAAAGAAACCGAGATTACAAAATTAGACAGAAGTTTCCCGAAAGAACTTTCCAGATTACATCGACTGAAAAGTTCCAGAAAGAAAGTAGATTATATTGACAGCAAATTCCCGAATGAAACCAGATTACATCGACTGAAATTTCCCAAATGATACCAGATTAAATGACAGAAAGTTCCGAAGAATCAGATTACATCGAAAGAAGTTCTCGAAAAGAAAACCAGATTACAGCGACAGAAAGTTCCCGAAAGAAATTAGATTACATCGACAGAAAGTTCCCGAAAGAAACCAGATTACATCGACTTAAAGTTCTCGAACCAGATTACATCGACTGAAAGTTCCCGAAAGAAACCAGATTACATCGACTGAAGTTCCTGAAAGAAAGTAGATTATATCGACAGCAAGTTCCCGAAAGAAACCAGATTACATCGACAGAAAGTTCCCGAAAGAAACCAGATTACATCGACAGAAAGTTCCCGAAAGAAATCAGATTACATCGACAGAAAGTTCCCGAAAGAAACCAGATTACATCGACTGAAAGTTCCCGAAAGTAGATTATATCGACAGCAAGTTCCCGAAAAAAAACAGATTACATCGACTGAAAGTTCCCGAAAAAAGTAGATTATATCGACAGCAAGTTCCCGAAAGAAACCAGATTACATTGACTGAAAGTTCCCGAAAGAAACCAGATTTCATCAACAGAAAGTTCCCGTAAGAAACCAGATTACATCGACAGTAAGTTCCCGAAAGAAACCAGATTACATTGACTGAAAGTTCCCGAAGGAAATCAGATTACATCGACAGCAAGTTCCCGAAAGAAACCAGATTACATCAACTGAAAGTTCCCGAAAGAAACCAGATTACATCAACAGAAAGTTCCCGTAAGAAACCAGATTACATCGACAGTAAGTTCCCGAAAGAAACCAGATTACATTGACTGAAAGTTCCCAAAGGAAACCAGATTACATCGACAGCAAGTTCCCGAAAGAAACCAGATTACATCAACTGAAAGTTCCCGAAAGAAACCAGATTACATCGACAAAAAGTTCCCGAATGAAACCAGATTACATCGACAGAAAGTTCCCAAAAGAAACCAGATTACATCGACTGAAAGTTCCCGAAAGGAACCAGATTACATAGACAGAAAGTTCCCGAAAGAAACCAGATTACATCGACTGAATGTTCCCGAAAGAAAGTAGATTATATTGACAGCAAGTTCCCGAATGAAACCAGATTACATCGACTGAAATTTCCCAAATGATACCAGATTACATCGACAGAAAGTTCCCGAAAGAAACCAGATTACATCGACTGAAAGTTCCCGAAAGAAAGTATATTATATCAACAGCAAGTTCCCGAAAGAAACCAGATTACATCGACAGAAAGTTCCCGAAAGAAAGTATATTATATCAACAGCAAGTTTTCCCCGATAAAGGAAACCTAAGATTACATTGCAGAAAGTCCCGAAAGGAAAGTATATTATTATATTCAACAGAAAGTTCCCCGAGAAGCAAGGAAACCAGATTACCATCACAAAGAAAGTTCCCGAAAGAAAGGAGGTAATTTTATCAACAGCAAGTCCCGAAAGAACAACCAGCATTAATCATCGACAGAAAGTTCCCGAAAGAAACCATACAATCGACTAAAAGTTCCCGATAAGAAACCAGATTAACATCGACCCCTGGAAAATAATTCCCCGAAAAAAGAAAAAAGGGGATTACATTTTTTTTTTTTTCCCCCCGGGGAAAAAACTGAAAGTTCTCAAAGAAAGTTAAACTTATATCGACAGCAAGTTCCGAAAGAAATCGGATTACTTAACCAGAAGATTCCCCGAAATGACAACCAGATTACATTGACAGAAAGTTCCCGCAAAGAAACCAGAATTACATCGGACAGAACAAAATTCCTAAAAAAAAAAAGAACACCCCAGAGTTTACACGACTGAAAGTTCCCAAAAGAAAGTAGCTTCCCGAAAGAAACCAGACCACATTGACAGAAAGTTCCCGAATGAAACCAGATTACATTGACAGAACGTTCCTGAATGAAACCAGATTACTTCGATAGAAAGTTCCCTAAGGAAGCCATATTACATCGACAGCAAGTTCCCGAAGGAAACCAGAATACATTTCGACAGAAAGTTCCCGAATAAAACCAGATGACATCAAAGCAAAATTTCCCATAAGGAAACCAGATTACATCGACAGAGATCGTCCGAAAGAAAGTACATCGCATCAACAGAGAGATTTCGAGTGAAAAGCTCAGTCTTATCAGAGCAAGAGAGAAAAGAAAGTTACCCAAAAGTAAATAAGTCTCCCGTGGATTCCGTAAATTCACTTATCTCTTCCTTAACTTTTTAACTTGAATACACTTTGGGGCCTTTTAGTACTAATGCCGACCCCAAGAGGCTGATCCATCCTCGTTAAAAAAAAAAAAAAAAAAAAAAAAAAAAAAAAATTGCTGGAATATTGGTCACAATGAAGCCTGTAATTTATTAGGGAAAAAAGTTACTGGAAAATGTGTCACAGCGAGTGCGGAAGTTGTTATGGAAAAAGGTCGTTAGCCTGCTGATACATTTTACACATTTAGACGCCGAGTTGAAAAAAAGAAAAAAAAAAGTTACTGAAATGGATCACAATGAGACACAGAAGCCATTGGAGCCGAACCGAGATGTAATACGTACTTCTTGGTCTGTAGATTTAGTTCAGCTCTGTGTCGATGGTCATTTCGACTAACTAATCCATGGACCTCTCTCTCTCTCTCTCTCTCTCTCTGACTCGTATAATCTTCACTCTACTAAGTGGCGGTGTATTAGTGGCTAGGCCGTCCCATTAACCATTGCATTAAAAGCAAAGAAATCTATTTACGTCTGAGTATTCGATCCCTGATTTATTACAACTTTTTGCGTAATTAGAGAGAGAGAGAGAGAGAGAGAGAGAGAGAAGAGAGAGAGAGAGAGAGAGGAAGGGCTCGCTTTCATCTGAGTACGAGTTAACACACGAACACATTTTATTGCATCTCGATGGAAATACGGAAACTAATGAAGCTACAATGCAGTCGAGAATCATTATTATCTTCATTGAATTCATTATACTACCCTTTGTTTGAGGCTAATTCCGGCTTCTGAACGGGCATGTAAATATAAATACGTCGTGCATGATAAATGCGCACCTAAGTTTCGCCGGCATCGTCACGTTATCCCTTCTAATTGATATAATTCTGAGCGGCTGATTTGCATATCTGGAACAAATTTCCATATTAATGATTCCGTCTGGGGAAGGGGATAATATTTAACGATAGTTTCGGAAGAGTGGAGAATGTGCGTCACTGAGACATCAAAATGGTCGAATACATCTAAATCTTGACTATTCGTTTTGAAGATTAGCAATGAAAAACTCAATACATCACCTTACAAATCGTAGCGTATTTTGATCGTACGCGGATGGGCGCTTCATAAATGACTGAGTTTATTAGAAATATTCTGGATTTCTGAAAAATTGGTTGTTAAGCCAAGCTTTGAAGCACTTTCACCAACTCAGTGCTTAGTCAAGTGATAAAGGGGAATTAGAGAGGTTGAGCATCATAATAAAGAATTGAAATGCAGGTGATGTACAAAGATATGATGTTTGAACTGGGAGGGAAAAAAGCACATTTACACTGAAAAGTAATAGTTAGAGAAGTTGGTCAGTAAAACTGAAGAAAGGGAGCGGGTTGGAGGTAAAGTGAAACACTGAATAGTGGGTGCAGGGCTAGGGGTCGAAGGGCCTTCCTAAACACCCTTTGGTCATGCCCAAAGGGCACCGCTTGAAGTGCAGTGACGGCACTTACATCCTAAGGGGGTTGAAAAGATAGGAATCTGCTCAAAGACAGACGATTTCAGTGAAACTGACCAAGCTGTGTTATAGTTTGATTTAAATTTTTTCATTGTACAATCATCAAATTTAAACCAAACTACCCCTTGACTGATGAAAAGGAAAACGACAAGAAAAATAAAACCTCTCTTTAAGCTGTTCCATAAATTAGTGGCGAGATTATAATATTCAGAGGAGTTGTCAAATTTAATTTACCTCTTTCGGAACCGAGGTAGGCCTAGTAGGCTTATTATGGTTATAGCCACGGCGGATCTCCGTACTATTTTATGCTATTTCGTGGACAAAATTAGTGCATTTTGCTGGTTCCTCATATCTAAAGTAGTTTTTTTTAACGTCCTATCTTAGATTGCTTCTTTATACTTTTAAAAGTAAATGCAGAAACTAAGGTGTATTCCGTTCAGTGATACTGTAACATAGTTCGAAGTGGACTGGAGTCTTCAAAAGAATTATTATGTAAAGAGTAAGCTAAGCTAGGAAGATGAATAGGCTGTGATAACCAGATTTACGTCAAAAGATATTTCCCAACAATTCAGTCAGGTAATAGTCACAGGTATTTTACATTTTTAGCAGCTGTTCTCATTCTGAAATACAAAACACATAAACTGGCGAGACCATTGCACAGCTCAAGAGAATTGTAAAAAGGCATTTAGATGAAAATAAGGAACAATATCTCGAGAAATGATTGATGTTGAACTCACGAAGGCCACCAAGGTCAGGGTAAAGGAAATTTGGTGCCATTGACACTCCTTGCCATATGAATTGATGACGTCATGAATGAATTAAAAAAAATCTGAGATTTATTGTGGATAAGATACGGTACCTTCTCTTCACCACTAAACCATATTTAAATTGAGGCAGCTTTTCTAAAGCTAATCATAGCTTCACTGATACGTATATCTTATCATAGTGATTGTCAGATTAATATTTGAAAGTTTCGTGAGGGCATTGATGTACAATGCCCCAATAATCATTAGATTATTAAGAAAAGGAATTGAAAAGTTGAGAGAGAGAGAGAGAGAGAGAGAGAGAGAGAGAGAGAGAGAGAGAGAGAGAGAGAGTTGGGGAGTTAAATCATCTCTTTACGTTTTCTCACACTTTCCCTTTTTGGATTCCAAGATATCAGAAATTGCAGTATTGACGTGAGCGGAATTATCCGTTCCATTCGAAGTAACTTATTCATCCCGGCAAATATTCGCATATTTTCAACCGAACGAACATCAAGTTGATTTGCTAAGAGGGCCCAATTTCCGCCAAACTTCTAATCTGCGGAAATCAAACGATGAATAAGTAATGAACGGTTCTGATTTCCTTTTGCATACTTAAATCCTTCCTCATTTGGCCCACAGCATTTTATCGAACCCCGTTGCTTTCGCTCGTCGTTTGTTGACTCAGATCTTGACTTCATCTTTGCTTGGCTTCCACATCTATTCGGATGTAAGTTATCCACGCTAGGTCGCTTCTAATCACTCGCCCATTCACACTACGTCAGTCGAGGAGGAGCAAATATCAATTAATGGTTGAGAGGTCAGAAGGATCAAGACCCCGAATTCTTTTGGAGGGTTTTAAGGGCAAGATCTTGAACTCTTGGAGAAGTGATAAGGGGTGAGACTTCCCATTCTTGGAATTGTAAGGGGCAATATCTGACGCTCTTGAATCAGTAAGGGGCAAGACCTCCCACTTTTGGAATCTGCGTAAGGGAAGAAAACACCTCCTATCTTTGGAGATGGTGAAAAGGGGTAAGACCTCCTACCCTTGGAGAAGATGTAAGGAGCAACATCTGACGCTCTTGAATTAGTTAGGGGCAAGGCCTCCCCTTTCTGGAGGTGTAAGCGGCAAGGCCTCCCACTCTTGGGGAAGGTGAAAGGGGACAAGATCCCTTGCCCTTGGATAAGGTTTAAAAGACAAGACCTTTCACTCTGGAATAAGATGCAAGGAGCAAGATCCAGATCTCTTGAAGGAGGTGTAAGAGGCGAGACTTCCCATTCTCGGAGGAAGTGTAAATGTAAGGTGTTATGGGCAATGGACCCCTATTCTTGAGGAAGGTGTAATGGGCCAAGAACTCCCAGTCTCGGAGGTGTAAAGGGACAAGACTCTCCACTCTTGGAGAGTGTGTACGGGTAAAGATCTGGCGTCACTGAAAATCTAAGGGGGGCAAGACCTCCTTATCTCGGAGAAATGTAAGAGGGTAAGGCCCCCAACCCCTGAAGAAGGTGTAAGGGGCATGCTGTGGCATGCTTCAAGGTGTAAGGGGCAAGATCTGGCGCGTTTGACGATGTAAGGGGGAGATCTCCAACCTTTTGAGAAATTTCAAAGGTCAAGACCTCCCACGCTTGAAGGAGACGTAAAGGGGAAAGGTCCGATGCTCTTGAAGGTGTAAGAGGCAAAACCCCGAATCCTTGGTCTTTGGTATCATAGGAGGGATTTGGATCTTTCATGGCTATTTGGCTTGAGAATTGAATTGAGCGCACGATAAGGGTATGGAATCTTCATTCACAAGCTTTTCACATTACCTTTTTCCTGAAAGGATTCTCTAACACTGACGCTGAGGCAACTGCTAACGTCTTTTCGAAATCAACATAAAAAAATCTGCAGGGTTCATTTTACGGAAATTTCATGTAAAGGGATTTTCAATGGGCCAGATTCAAACTAAATAAATACTCATTCATTTAGTTATCGATTTAGAAAAGTTATTGTTATAAGATAAATAAAAGGCAGATTCTTCAGTTTACAGCTGGTTTACACAATGACTGATTCACATTTGATTTACATTTGATTTACGACACACGTGCATTACAAATTCTAGCACGTTGGTCTTCCATTTTAAGGCTTTGATTATCTGGAATTCTACGTAAAATTAAAGGCCCAGAATGTTTCAAAATCTAAAACAAATTCCTAAAGAAAACCTGCTAAAAATCAATTTTAAACAATCTCAAAGAATTTTGAAACAGCAAGGATATTGGCGAATGTCTGAGGCAGCAGTCTGGAGGGAGAAAATATCAGGAAATACGAGTATGGATGTCCGGGAAGACTGAAATTCATTTGGAAAAATCTGAGCGAGAGAGAGAGAGAGAGAGAGAGAGAGAGAGAGAGAGAGAGAGAGTTACGTGTATTTATGTCCGAGCATTCAATCCCTATTTAACTATAGCTCATAGGTAATAATTATAGAAACAATGCTATATTGAAAGATTGAAAGGAGAGAGAGAGAGAGAGAGAGAGAGAGAGAGAGAGAGAGAGAGGAGGAGGAGGAGGAGGAGGAGGAGGAGGAGGAGGAGGAGAAGGAGA
>NC_087206.1:8948034-8960534 GCF_015104395.2 Macrobrachium nipponense
TTACGTTGGTCAGTCTAGTAAAAATTTATGTGTTCGGAATAAGCAGCATATGTATTCAGTTAGAACAGCCCAGATTTCAAATGCACTGTTTATCCATCTGAGTGAAAAATCTCATTGTATTAATTGGGGTCATACCTCGGTAATTGCTAGATCTAATGATTATGTTTCAAGAAATTTACTGGAATCGGCAATTATACAAATCACTAATAAAAAACAACCTAAATCTTAGTCTGGGAATGTACCATTTGGACCCATATATTGTAAGATGTTATGAAGGACCTCAAAATAAATGAACAACTAATAAATTAGTCCCACATGTATATAGTTATTATTTCTTTCTCTCTCTCTCTCTCTCTGGTTCGATATTCTCTCTCCCTCTTTCTCTTGCTCGATATATATATATATTTATATTTTCTTTCGTCTTTTCATTAGTAATATATTTTGTTGGGAAAATTTGTGTAAAAATTCATGATATTAAATTGTATATGCTTCCGTGTTTTTTTCAAAATGTACTGTTTTCTGGAAGAATCATTTGTTTACTCCGGGTATCCTTCAAGGTGTGGCTAGCCTCTGGCGACTCCTCCTTTCTGTAGAGTGAAAATCGCCCTTATGGCTAATTTGGTAGTGTCATTTTGTATATTAAGCCTTCTTTTGACTATGCTGTTCTTTGTAAAATCAGTTTGCCTCAGTAAAGGGTCCGAATAGGACCGAAAGTACTTGGCTATATCGCTTTTTTCATTTTTTCCTTCGTGGCAAAAACCTTTATTTATACATAGCATCACGTTTTATATACTTCGTGATCAAGTTATTCTATATATATATATATATATATATATATATATATATATATATATATATATATATATATATATATATATATAGTTTGCTATTCCAAAGCCAACCCACACTTCCTACTCTTCCTGACGCATTTTTTTTTTATTCCAATTCCTCCCCTCTTTTTTTTATACATTATTTTTACTCTCTTTTCTTATTCCAAACCGAAGACTTTTTCTCCGATGAAATATAGGAAGAAAAGTGCTCTCTAGTCCGTGTTTCTCTGCTTTTTATTTCGTCCATAAATTCTAAAAGAAAATCTTGCTCGCGTTCCATTTACGATCGATTTTTGGAAGGAGGTTTTTTAATCGGTTCAGCAGAAGTTGGCAGAATGAATTCTCTCTATCGACAATTTACTCTATGAATTCGGTGCATAAGCTCTCCACATTTTATTTTCAGGTGCTTTTTTAAGAAATATGTCGTTGTTTTTCGTTCTCTTTTAAATCATCACGTAGAATATACGCTTGCGTTCAATTTTCGTAAGAGATCACATCTTCAGAAGTTCGAGTTATTTTATAGGTTGTACAGGAGGCTTATGTTTGAAGGAAATCAGATTCATTATTTTGCTTTTGCTTTTACTAATTTAATTTAAGGATTGCCTTAAAAAATCTATTTTTCTCTAGCATAAACCAACATACGTTTACACTCATACACACCTATTACCACTGGCCTTTGATATACCGCATACGAATAATTTCTGTTGACTTTATGGACCGTATTATTTTCCAGGGATGGTGCGAAGGACATGTTCAAGCCATCAAGGGCATCTGATCTGCATATGGAACTTATCAGAAAAGCAGGGGGTCAGGGGTGGGGGGGGGCGGTGAAGTGGCGTTGCCCTCTCCATAGTATACCACTAATGACTGACAGTCAATTTTGGTCTGCAACTGTTATTTCGTTTTATGGATAACCACGTGAAAGCCATATTATACGCGCCACTAACTGATTCTGAACGACATCTAATAATAGAAAAGTAAATAATACCGGAGATACATTAGAATAAAAACCTATTAAAATATCATAATCTAGCGTCGTTATCATCCAGAAAATTCAACCGAGTCCATTTTAAAATTACAATACAATAAGTATTGAATTAAAAAAAAAATAATATTGAAATATCATTATCTAGCGTCGTAATCAACCAGAAAATTCAACCGAGTCCATTTTAAAACTACAGTACAATAAGTATTGAATTTTACACAAAACAATATTGAAATATCATAATCTAGCGTCGTTAACCAGATGATTCAAATGAGTTCATTTTGAAATCACAGTACAATAAGTATTGAATTGTACTGCAAAATTCTAGATTAAATATTTAATCATCATATTTATATTTATGATATTTATAACGCGTTTGTTGTCCCCTCCTTTTGTAAGACGTGTTATTATTCTTGTTGTATTTTGTTAATTCAGTTTAATTTGTACTTCATTCAACTTTTTCATATGGTGTTCCATTCCAGTAGGTTGCAACGGGGGAGGGATTTTACGGATATTGACAGAGAAGCTTCAGAGTGAAATCATTCAGTTATTTCTGTCATTAAGTCTCTCATTCGAGATTTGTAAATGTCCTAATTGAGTTCAAAATCTTTTCTCAGAGTTTGATTTATTTCCTCATTGGACGAGTGGGTTACGTGTTCGTCATCCGATTTGGTAGCCCGAGTTCGCTCCCCGTTCTGCCAAGGCGGAATCAGAGGAATTTATTTCCGGTGATTAGAAATTCATCTCTCGATACAATGTGGTTCGGATCCTGCAATAAGCTGTAGGGCCCGTTGCTAAGTAACCAATTGGTTCCTAGCCACGCAAAAACATCTAGTCCTTCGGGCCATCCCTAGGAGAACCGTTAATCAGCTCAATGATCTGGTTAAACTAAGATATAAGTACTTAACTCTTTCTTCTCAGGGTCTAGTGATTTGTGAACAAGATTCACCTCTAAAACCATCTCCCTTCGTTCATTTTCACCATCTTGCTTTAAGTTAACATTTGTAGAATAATATTTATCTTTTTTTTCTGTGAATCTCATTTCATGTGCCGTCAGTCCGGTACTTTCAGAAACAAGCCCCCCCCCCAACTTTAATAGTCTACTCCTTCATTTTTTCTTTTTTGAGTTTTTTTCTTATATGTTTCCTTATAAGCTCGCCATGATTATAAATATTCAAAGACTTTTCTTCTGTTTTCTTATCTCAAAGTCTGAGATTTTTCCAATAAAATATATGAAAAACATTCTCATCCCCAAAATATGTGAAGAAAACGTTCTCATTTCCAAAAGATGTAAAGAAAACATTCTCACCCCCAAAATGTGTGAAGAAAAACATCATTCTCATCCACAACAAATGTGAAGAAAAACATTTTCATCCACAAAATATGTCAAGAACAACATTCACATCCCCCAAAATATGTGAAGAAAAACATTCTCATCCCCAAAATATGGAATAAAAACATTCTCATTCCCCAAATTATGTTAAGAAAAACATTCTCATCCCCGAAATATGTGAAGAAAAACATCATTCTCATCCCCAACATCTGTGAAGAAAAACATTCTCATCCCCAAAATATGTCAAGAAAAGCATTCACATCCCCAAAATATGTCAAGAAAAACATTCACATCCCCAAAATATGTCAAGAATAACATTCACATCCCAAAATATGTCAAGAAAAACATTCACATCCCCAAAATATGTCAAGAAAAACATTCTCATCCCCAAAATATGTCAAGAAAAACATTCTCATCCCCAAAATATGTCAAGAAAAACATTCTCATCCCCAAAATATGTCAAGAAAAACATTAACATCCCCAAAATATATCAAGAAAAACATTCTCATCCCCAAAATATGTGAAGAAAAAAATTCACACCCCCAAAATATGGAAGAAAACCTTTCTCGTCCCCAAACTATGCAAATAAAAACATTCTCATTTCCCAAAATATGTGAAGAAAAACATTGTCATCCCCAAAATATGTGAAGAAAACATTCTCATCCCCAAAATATGTGAAGAAAACATTCTCGGTCCCAAATTTTGTGAAGAAAAGCATTCACTTCCTCAAAATATGTGAATAAAAACATTCTCATCCCCAAAATATGTGAATGAAAACATTCTCATCCCCAAAATATTTGAAGAAGAACATTCTCATCTCTCTCCTACTACTGCTGTTGCTTCATCTTTTCGTTATACATCTACAAACTTCGGTGGAAAACCTCCCTCTCTCTCTCTCTCTCTCTCTCTCTCTCTCTCTCTCTCTCTCTCTCTCTCTCTCTCTCTCCCTGACTTTCATTTTCCAATTCTTGCTTTCTAAACCGAGCTTGTTTTTTTTTTATCAATCCTTTCGGCTGGGAAAGTTGGAGCACGCAATGTTTAAAAATTCGCTCTCTCTTTATTCAATAGACCAGAGGCCCTAATATCTCGCGGGATTTTTTCGCCGATAATAGAATTTTTAAAAACTGCAAAATCGCTTAAAAGCTGGACTGATCTTAGTCGACTCGGTACTTTTAAGAATGTAAGAAGAGTATATATATATATATATATATATATATATATATATATATATATATATATATATATATATATATATATATATATGTGTGTGTGTGTGTGTGTATGTATATATATATATCTATATATATATATATATATATAATATATATATATATATATATATAATATCCTTTGGTACATTAAAATTTGAGAAATTATCTTCGAATTTTTTGAAGCACAGTGTTTGAAAATGAATAAGAATAAGTGCCGCATTTCAATGTATAAAGAACATTATATATGCTTGTGTGTGTGTGATATATACGTATATATATATAGTATATATATGTATATATATATAATATTATATATATATTGCATATATATATATAATATAGTATATATATATATATATATATATATATATATATATATATATATATACATATATATACTCTGCTTACATTCTTAAAAGTACCGAGTCGACTAAGATCAGTCCAGCTTTTAAGCTATTTTGCAGTTTTTAAAATTCTATTATCGACGAAAAAATCCCGCGAGATATTTGTGCGTGTGTGTGTGTGTGTGTGTGTGTGTGTGTGTACTTTATACATTGAAATGCGGGACTTATTCTTATTCATTCCAATCACTATGCTTAAAAGAATTTGAAGATAATTTCTTAAATTTTAATGTACCTAAGGACATTAGATATCTGTGTATATATATATTGTGTATATATATATATATATATATATATATATATATATATATATATATATATATATATATATAATCTACCTGTTACTTTCTTTTGAAATCAATGATAAAATATGTAGACCTTTCTTGAAATTCGAAGATGAGAGTTATATTGTTTTTCGTGAAATCTTAGTTCACATAACCGTTGGTTTCTTTGCAGTTGACCGATTTCTCTGCATTTCAAAGAGAAATGAATTACTGGTTTCCTTACAATTTAAGCAAAAGATATGTACTGGTTTCCTTCCATTATAATGACAAAGTGTCCTCATGGTTTTGTTACAGTTTACTGAAAAAATGTCTGTTGGTTTCTTTGCAATTTAAGCAATAGTTACATAATGGTTTCCTTCTATTGCAAGATCAAATTGCCTTCTGGGTTTTGTTACAGTTTAATGAAAAAGTGTCCGTTGGTTTCCTTGCAATTTAAGCAAAAGTTATATAGTGGTTTCCTTCCATTTCAATAACAAATTGTCTTCTGGTGTTGTTACAGTTTAATGAAAAAGTGTCTGTTGGTTTCTTTGAAATTGAAGGAAAATTGTCAGCTAGTTTCCGTAGTAAAATATAAGGACAATATTTCAGTTTCTTTGCAAGTTGATGGTAAAAATATATTATGCATTCAGTTCTGTTTAGCCCGATGTTTAGAAAACAATATTAGCAGTTTATGCATCATTTGCTCGCCATTAGAGCGTCAACGTCAAAAATGAAATCTTTTCCGCAAGGATTGAGGGAGATGGGATCACTTGTTGTTTTCACGAAAGAAAATATTTGCGATGTAAATTCACACCATGAGCTTCTGTCGCCATGAATAAATGGAAACCTTGCACCCAAAAATGAGTTCGAAAAACTTTTATTGACGCGATAAAGTTTTATTTACATATGTATGAATGCATGTACCTTCTATGCAAATGCTGCCGATTGAATGAAACGCCATTCAAGGGACTTGGATCTCACGTATCTGCTCAATTCCCAGAACAAAAAAAGGGATTGATACAAAGCCTGGAAAAGAGTAACACATCCAGGGTCTGATTCCCCTCAAGTACCTAAACCTGAAATGCTGTTCCGTATCGTTTTCAGTTTAGGGATTTATGTAAAAAAAATAAATAAATAAATAAAAGGTAAATAAGTAAATAGGTAGTTTTGCACTCCTAGATGGGTCTTTTCACTGGTTTATACTCTGTATATCCTTGAAATGAATAGTCGGTATAAGATATTATTAAGAACACGACACTTTTCATATGGAACAAGCCCCTATTATTATTTTTTTTTTTTTTTTAGGGGGGGTGTCTATCACAGTCCTCCAATTCGACTGGGTGGTATTTATAGTGTGGGGTTCCGGGTTGCATCCTGCCTCCTTAGGAGTCCATCACTTTTCTTACTATGTGCGTCGTTTCTAGGATCACACTCTTCTGCATGAGTCCTGGAGCTACTTCAGCCACTAGTTTTTCTAGATTCCTTTTCAGGGATCTTGAGATCATGCCTAGTGTTCCTATAATTATGGGTATAATTTCCACTGGCATATCCCATATCCTTCTTATTTCTATTTTCAGGTCTTGATACTTATCCATTTTTTCCTCTCTTTCTCTTCAACTCTGTTGTTCCATGGTATTGCGACATCAATGAGTGATACTTTCTTCTTGATTTGTCAATCAACGTCACGCCTGGTCTATTTGCACGTATCACCCTATCTGTTCTGATACAATAGTCCCAGAGGATCTTTGCCTGATCTTTTATTATTATTATTTTTTTTTCTTTTTTTGTTGCTCTATCACAGTCCTCCAATTCGACTGGGTGGTATTTATAGTGTGGGGGTCCGGGTTGCATCCTGCCTCCTTTGGAGTCCGTCACTTTTCTCATTATGTGCGCCGTTTCTAGGATCACACTCTTCTGCTTAAGTCCTGGAGCTAATTCAGCCTCTAGTTTTTCTAGATTCCTTTTCAGGGATCTTGAGATCGTGCCTAGTGTTCCTATAATTATGGGTATAATTTCCACTGGCATATCCCATATCCTTCTTATTTCTATTTTCAGGTCTTGATACTTATCCATTTTTTCCCTCTCTTTCTCTTCAACTCGTTGTTCCATGGTATTGCTACATCAATGAGTGATACTTTCTTCTTGATTTTTGTCAATCAGCGTCAAGTCTGGTCTGTTTGCACTTATCACCCTATCTGTTTCTGATACCATAGTCCCAGAGGATCTTTGCCTGATCGTTATTATTATTATTATTATTATTATTATATTATTATTATTATTATTATTATTATTATTATTATTATTATTATTATTATTATTATTATTATTATTATTCAGAAGATGAACTCTTTTCCTATGGAATAAGCCCAAATGGGCCATTGACTTGAAATTCAAGCTTCCAAAGAATATGGTGTTTCTCACAAAGAAGTAATGGGAAATACAGAAAGAAGAGGTCACTTAGTAGATAAATAAATTAACAAATTAATAAATAAATAGATAAAAATCTAAATAAATCATTAAAACACAAGAAATAGAGTATTAAGGTAGAAATGCATTGCATCTTCACTTGAACTTTTGAAGTTCCAATTGGACGACATCCCCAGGGAGGCTGTTCCACAGTCCAACGGTTTGAGGAATAAGTCTGCATTTGTCCAAATAATTGAGACCAATGAATTAATCAGTATCGGTTTCTTCTAAAGGGAAAAAATGTTATTATTCCAATTAGATAAAACTAAAAACATTTCAGACAAGTTTTTTTTTTATCTGATTTCTAATTTGGGTAGTTGTGACGTCTGAACACTAGTGTCTCAAATCCATAAGGCGAATAGAAGGAGATACAAAAAAAAAAAAAAAAAACTTATCTGTTGCTGTGAATGATAATAGGGATGTCATCAAAGTCACTTTTAGTAATAAAATTGTTTCTTTGTCATGAAATAAGAAATATGTGAGTGTCACCTGGGAATTATTTAAGCAAAGAGACATTTCGGGATGATCTTGCGCCAGGAAGCCATGAAGATACGATATATACATAGTATATATATATATATATATATATATATATATATATATATATATATATATATATATATATATGCATCTAAGTATGTATGTATGTAAATTTGCAACTGAAATCGCACACTGCAAGATCTCTATTACGGATGATACCAGAATTTCATTGATGGTAAAATAATGAATAAAATAATTATAAAAAAGGATCAAATCTGATTAAACGAATCTATCTAAGGTCCCAAGTCGCGAACTAATGACGCAACTTATTTTTCGCAAACCATCGTCGCTGGATCTTGCGTCAGTATGGAGTTTCTGGAAATATTCCGCCATGGAAAGTCTTCTTCTGCAATAACGAATGGTTTGCATCTTCTGTGAAGAAATACGATTACCTGATTTACTTTGAAACATTTTCCGAGCTTGTTTATGACCTGGCGTTATTCCTTCAAGTTCATGGAAAGAAAAGGAGTTTTTCTCTTCCTGGTGAAAGAATACTTTTAACAACGAGTTTTTTGTTTTTTTAAGTTTATGTGTGGAACCCGGTGCTGCTGTCATTCCTACCTTCCCGATCCCCTACCTACCCCGCTCCCACCCGAGGCGGACAAACAGGTTTGCAGGAGGCGGGTGGAAGTCTCCCATTCCCCTATCTACCCTACCCTACCCTGGGCGGACAAACTAGGTTTTCAAGCGGTGGGTGGTTGTGTCATGTCTCCCCGACTGTCATCTGGGGTAGGACAAACAAGAAAGATCCACTCGGATTTTATTATTATAGATGAGAACATAAGCATATTCTGTCATCTCTCAGAAATGCAGTTAAAACGTAGAGAATTAATTACATTCATTTGTCCCTGCTGTTAAATGAAATATGGGTTGCTGTGCCTACCCAGTATGGATTAAAAGCAGCTATTCCATTTCTCCCTTTCTTTCACGGACGTCATAATTCCATTGCATATATTCTTATATGAAAATAACGGTTATGTCCTCTTATGATGCATATTAAATAATTATAAAGATTTCAAAAGGTTTATGACCCCGTAATGTCTCATTATGAAGAGGGAAATAATATCCTTTGTAAAGACCGATACCGAGCGTCTCAAAAAAAATTAAATAATAATGATATTTTTTTTTTTTTTTTTTGAAGAGTGAAGAATAATTTTAACAAGTTTTTCAAAAGGTTAATGATCCTGGTAATATCGCATTTTTTAAGAATGAAATATAACTTCAGTGAAGACGAACACCGAGGCGCCTTTGAAAAAAGAAATAAAGAAAAAAAAAAAATTTGTGCTGGAACGAATAATTATAATGAATTTTTCAAAAGGTTAATGATCCTGGTAATATCTCATTTTTAAGAATAAATTATTAATTTTTCTGCAAAGACAAAAACCGAGGCGTCTCTCTCTAAAAAAAAATTAAATAAAATAATTTTCTTATGGTGGAAAGAATAATTTCAACGAGTTTTTCAAAATGTTTAAGATCCTAGTAATATTTCATTTCGAAGAGAGAAACATTAATCTTTATGTAAAGTCAAATACCGAGGCGTCTATAAAGAAAAAAAATTAAAGAAAATAATTTTTTTATGGTGGAAAGAATAGTTTCAACGAATTTTTCAAAAGGGTAATGAGCCTAGTAATATCTAATTTTAAGAATAAATTATTAATTTTCTGCAAACACCAAAACTGAGGCGTCTCTCTCTCTCTAAAAATATATTAAAGAAAATAATTTTTTAAGGTGGAAAGAATAATTTGGACGAATTTTTCAAAAGGTTAATGATCCTGGTAACATCTCATTTCGAAGGGGGAAATATTAATCTTTAAGTAAAGACCAGTATACCGAGGTGTCCCTGAAAGGGAACGTGTCTCGAATCCACATCTCATGGGCGTCGTCATCCCATTTCCCGGAAACGCCCACTATAACCTTGAATGAATAAGTCCAGCCTTCGTCGTGACACGAGGACGTCTTCCTTTCAGCATCTGTCCCTCCTCAAACATGTTTTTTTTTTTTTTTTTTCGTTCTTCGACTGAGTCACATGGGAATGCACATGTAGCCTCGAGGAGGAGGAGGAGGAGGAGGAGGATTGGGGGGACCGGAGGAGGAGGAGGAGGAGGAGGAGGAGGAGGAGGAGGAGGAGGAAGGGGAAGGGGAGGAAGAGCAGGAGGAGGAGGAAGGTTCCGGCCAACAAAATCGCATGAATATGGATTCGAGATTGATGATGTTTGCGTAGTAGAATAAAAAAAAAAGATAAAAATATTATTCAGGTATACGGATCGAGTTCGTCTTATGTCGATGTTTTTCGCGGATGACACAGGAGAATGTAAAAACGAGATTGGTGCTTTCAGTGGGGCTTACATAGTGTATACTTTTGATGGCGTTTTACAAAATGTCGCTGAAAGAGGAAAAATTGTGTAAAGGTGAGATGCATCTGGACACGTCGCTTCTGTAGCCAACACATCCAGGTAAAGAAAACGGTGCCATTGTTTTTATTGCATTTGGACGATTGATAGATTAAAACATTTAAGTTGTCAAGCCAAGAAAAGTGTCACTTTCGTCCATTCAGCGCCCACGACGGCGAAAACAGGGAACTGTTGTAGTTGCAAAGCAAGATGAGGAGATCCTTTGGAGATTTTTTTTTTTTTTACTTTTTCATAAGTTGTATTTTAACAGAGATCTTTCACATTCACAAACGAGCAAAACTGAATTCCTGATTTCAGAAGATGATGAGAAGGTTCCTTACATAATGTGAAGATCAGGCATTTATTGTGGTGGCGAAATGTATATAAGAAAGTTATCCTTTTCGTCAGAGAAGTATCAGTTTTGAATGAGAGAAATTTCGTACTCTGCAAAACAGAAGACAAATGTCGATGGAAAGGGAAAGTTGAAGATTACTCAACTTAATTAACAAGGTACAATGTAACTAAATGTCCCTTCGACGGCAAAAATATTAATTCATTTTTACTATTGGATACATTTGGCAACCTACTTCATGTACAGATAACCCCTTTTCTTAATACTAGACAGTAGAAACAGTAGACAATAAAGATGAAAGTGAACGGGAAAGCTAAGGTTTTCATGCTTGAACTAAAATGATACAAGAATTATAAAACGAAAAATATCAGAAAAGTAGATCAAACAGTAATGAAAATCGGAAGTTTTTGTGCCCCAAAAACAAAAGGGTAATCAATAAGCTGAAAGGAAACGAAGTAGTATTCATACCCATAAAAAAGACTATTAATAACCATGAAAATCGTAGGTTTTCTTGACTGAAAAGCAGGAAAATACAAAAACAGAAAATAAAAATTGACATAATGGAATTTCGAAAGTTTTCACACTCCAAAGCAGAAAAATATAGATAAAAAACTAAAATCAGTATAACTTAAAATCCAAGTTTGTCAAGCCCCAAAAGCAGAAGAATATAAGTAAACAAGAAATAAAAATCAATGCCATTGAAAGTCCCAGAAGCAGAAAACTATCAAAGAACAGAGAATGCAAATCAGTAACCATAAACATCGGAAGGTTTTCACATCCCAAAATTGGAAAATGTAAGCAGACTTCAAGCAAGACCCATAAACACAAAATAAAACTTGAAGGAAAATCGAAGATATCTATATTCCCAAAAACGTGGCTCGGTTCATTTCCTGAAGCTTCGAGACCCTCCCAGCAACGCCCCGAGTCTTCTCTCCTCTTCTTTAAGAATGTGGCTTCTTATTCTTAGTCATTTCAGTTTTTAAAAACTCTAGGTCCTTGTATTTTCGTCTTTAAGTAACATCGACATGAAATGAATGTATATTCAAAGAGGCGGGTCTTCAATGTTATCTTCATGGCGCGGTTCGAGCCTTTGTTCGAAACTGTCTCGTAACCTTGAACGAACCCCGAGACCTACTCTTTGCTTTAACACTTTAAAGGAAAATTGAAAGCCTCTAGATGAGAGATCTTACTCTTTACTCTAATAGCCTAATAAAAATAATTTCTAGATGTTCATTATTTTTTTTTAAGTACAAGTTCTAGTTAGAGCGGGTTCGTACTCTTTACTCTAATAGTTGAATAAAGATAATTTCTAAATATTAGAATTCATCAGCAAAAGTAAAAAAAAAAAGTATGGAAATACCTAAGATTAATTTCACTGAGTACAGGAAATAATCTCAAATAAAAACAATTTCTAGGTGTTAATAAAAAAAAGTAAAAGTTCTAGATAGAGCGAGTTCGTGCTTTTTATTCTAATAGTTAAATAAAAGAAATTTTTATATGTTAGATTTCATCAGAGAAAAAAGTAAAATATTAAATGTATGGGAATACCTCGGATTAATTTCACTGAGCATTTACAGGAAATAATCCCTTTTATCTGTTCAAACTTTACCCATTGCACTTTTGGGGCTCATCATGATAGATTGCTGCTCACTCATGAGTCCTAAGGGTTAGTATCCAAGCGTTGATATTTTTGCCCTGAGACCAGTAACCTTTGACCAGAGGAATGAAA
>NC_087206.1:8965534-8973034 GCF_015104395.2 Macrobrachium nipponense
ATTATTATTATTATTATTATTATTATTATTATTATTATTATTATTATTATTATTATTATTATTATTCTAGAGATATGCTGATAACACTGTCTTACAGAGAAATGGGTGGTGGAAATGCAGTATCTATATATCTATATAAATAAATTCAACTGCTAAAACATGGTAGGCCGCCATCCCACCAAAACATCTCTGTTTCTTTCATTTTTGTAAGATTATTACGCATCATTGTACAGTTACCTGAAATAGTTTAATGCGCCGGCCGGTATCTACTTGAACCGCGTTTTGACTTTTACTCGGCAACTAATATACATTGGTTGGTTTGAGAAATCATAGTACCTCTTCGAAAAGCCTGAGACAATACCTGATAAACAAAATTCTAACTTCCGTTAAACTGGGATAATAGAAAACTAAACTTCAAGAAACAATTAAATAAACAAATAGCCTCCATGCCAGAGATTTCGTCAAGAACTGGTAGCAATTAGCTAAAGCTATTAGGCATTTTACAACACTTACTGGCTATGAGAAATTGATGGCCACGGCCTTCTCAGGCTACTAAGTTACATGAATTATTATTATTATTTTTTTTTTTTTTTGCTCTATCACAGTCCTCCAATTCGACTGGGTGGTATTTAGAGTGTGGGGTTCCGGGTTGCATCCTGCCTCCTTAGGAATCCATCACTTTTCTTACTATGTGCGCCGTTTCTAGGATCACACTCTTCTGCATGAGTCCTGGAGCTACTTCAGCCTCTAGTTTTTCTAGATTCCTTTTCAGGGATCCTGGGATCGTGCCTAGTGCTCCTATGATTATGGGTACGATTTCCACTGGCATATCCCATATCCTTCTTATTTCTATTTTCAGATCATGATACTTATCCATTTTTTCCCTCTCTTTCTCTTCAACTCTGGTGTCCCATGGTATTGCGACATCAATGAGTGATACTTTCTTCTTGACTTTGTCAATCAACGTCACGTCTGGTCTGTTTGCACGTATCACCCTATCCGTTCTGATACCATAGTCCCAGAGGATCTTTGCCTGATCGTTTTCTATCACTCCCTCTGGTTGGTGCTCGTACCACTTATTACTGCAAGGTAGCTGATGTTTCTTGCACAGTCTCCAGTGGAGGGCTTTTGCCACTGAATCATGCCTCTTTTTGTAATGGTTCTGTGCAAGTGCCGGGCATTCGCTTGCTATGTGGTTTATGGTTTAATTTTTCGTATTGCACTTCCTACATATGGGAGAGATGTTATTTCCGTCTTACTACGTTCGTTTTGACTATATCTGGTTCTTAGGGCCTGATCTTGTGCCGCTGTATCATTCCTTCAGTTTCCTTCTTTAGCTCTCCCCTCTGTAGCCATTGCCATGTGTCATCGCTGGCTAGTTCTTTAGTCTGTCTCATGTATTGTCCGTGCATTGGTTTGTTGTGCCAGTCCTCTGTTCTGTCTGTCATTCTCCTGTCTCAGTATATTTCTGGGTCTTCGTCTACTTTTATTAGTCCTTCTTCCCATGCACTCTTTAGCCACTCGTCTTCTATGGTTTTCAGATATTGCCCCAGTGCTCTGTTTTCGATGTTGACGCAGTCCTCTATACTTAGTAGTCCTCTCCCTCCTTCCTTTCGTGTTATGTATAGTCTGTCCCGTATTTGCTCTTGGGTGTAGTGCTTTGTGTATTGTCATTATGTTTTCCTGGGTTTTTTTATCTATGCTGCGGAGTTCTGCCTTCGTCCATTCCACTATTCCTGCGCTGTATCTGATTACTGGCACTGCCCATGTGGTTTACGAATTCGAGTATCGCCTTGAGTCTCTGCATATATTCTTTCCTGATCGTGTCCTTCATCTCTTGGTGTTTTATATCCCCTCCTTCCATTATTCCCAGGTATTTGGGAATAATCTTTTATTAATTTATTTTTTCATTCTTTATTATTATTAGTTATTATTATTTTATTATTATTAAGTTATTATTATTATTATTAATATTCATCATGATGAACCCTATTCATGTGGAACAAGCACACAGGGGCCACTGATTTGAAATTCAAGCTTCCAAAGAATATGGCGCTCTTTAGAAAGAAGTAACAGAAGATAAGATAAGAATATAAGTAAATCATTAAAATAAAAAGAGAATTGTATCAGGGTAGCAATGCATTGCATCTTTGCCTGAACTTTTGAAGTTCCAGAATCACGAACCTTCACTTCGAATGCTTTCGTTTAAAGATGGAGACTTTTATGTAAAGAGTTTTCATTTGGAGTTAAGTCTGATATCAACGAGGTAATATTTGAATCTGTCGTTTCAAATAATGTTAATATCTGTGGTGTTCAGGATGAGGAAGCTTCTAGGGTTTAATTCCGGTGGAAGAAATTGATTTATTCAAACAGCCAAAAGGAAGACTGAAAAACTATTAGGAAAAATTACAAAAACAAAGACGTCCCACCTCGGTGGTCGCGAGTTCGATTCTCGGCCATTCCATTGAGGAGTGAGAGATGTGTATTTCTTGTGATAGAAGTTCACTCTCGACGTGGTTCGGAAGTCACGTAAAGCCGTTTGTCCCGTTGCTGAATAACCACTGGTTCCATGAAACGTAAAAACACCATACAAACAAACAAACAAACAAAAACAAAGCGACTAATATTAAAAAAAAATCGCAAAACGTTGGATAGTCAAACCACAATTAAAGCTTTATTTAGAAAGTCAAAGTTACATTTAGAAATACGTCGCAAGAAAGAAAAAAATTACTAGTGATTTTCTCACAAAACGCCGGAAAGCCAAACCATAGCTAAAGCTATATTTAGAAATGCGTCGCCTCTCTTAAAAAATAAATAGAAAATAAAACAATAGAAATGTTTTATATCATCACCCAAATAAAAAAAAAGAGAGACATTGAAACAATTAGAAATACGTCGCAAGAAAGAAAAAAATTACTAGTTTTTTCTCACAAAGCGCTGGAAAGTCAAATCATAGCTAAAGCTATATTTAGAAATACGTCGCCTCTCAAAATAAATAAATAGATAAATAGATTTAAAATAGAACAATAGAAATGTTTTATCTAATTAGCCAAAAAGAAAAAAAAGAGACATTAAAACATAAGCCACCGCAGAAACGACGCTGACGCTGTCCCGAGCAGGAAACAGTAAAGTACGCGAACTGCGTTCATTTTCCAAGTTCCCCAAAACGGAAAATAAAGAAGAGCGGCGGATGTAGTAGACTTGGCCATCTCCTTTAAGGGAAACATTTTGCCGGGGAAAAATGGCTCCATCTCCAAACATTAGAATTTTATGAAGAGGGCTAATGTTTGGCTTTCAGCAGGCGAGGTTGAAATGACAAAGGTCAGGATGACGGTGGAAGTGGAGAGGAGCTTTTAGCAGAGGAACGAAAAGGGTTTGGTATGCGAACTTAAACGCTGATTATGTGAGATTATTGTAGAGTAGAGGAGATAAAAAGACCTCATTTGTCTTGATGGTGGAGATAAAGGCTGATTATTGAGCCCAGTTTCTTTTTTTTTTTTTTGGTGGGGGGGGGGGGCTGGGGGGGGGAGGGGGATAGGGGGGAGGCGGTGATTATTATTGTAGAGTAAAGGAGATAACAAGATCTCATTTGTCTTGAATGTGGAGATAAAAGCTAGTTATTGAGCCTAATTTTAAGAAGGGGGGGGGGGGGGGGAGAAAGTGGTTGGACCGTCAGTGCTCTTCATGCGGTGCGGTGCACTGTTGGCATTTCTTAAAGTTCGTTGCAGCGTCAACTTCGGCCAATAGCTGAAACCCTTTCCATTCCTTTTACTATGCTTTCATTCATATTCTCTTTCTTCCGACTTCCTGTCCAGCCTCTCTTAATAATTTGTTTCATAGTGCTACTGCGAGGTTTTCCTCCTGTTACGCCTTTCAAACCTCTCAGCGCTGAATAGCCTCATTTGTCCCAGGCTTTGGCCTTTGGCTTTAATATTTTTTTTCCATTCCATTGTGTAGTTATTACCGGTTACTTTAGATTTTTTATTTTAACAAATTTTGCTTTGATGTAATGGAATTAAAGGCCGATTGCTGTAGATGGCATTTTTTTTCTTTAGGCTAATGAAATAAAACATTTCTATTGTTTTGTTTTTTATTTATTTATATAGAGAGGCGACGTATTTCTAAATATAGCTCTAGCTATGATTTGACTTTCCAGCGGTTTGTGAAAAAAATCTAGTCATTTTTTCTTTCCTGCGACAGTCGAAATAAAGGCTAATTCTTACCTGTCGCCATAGAGTAACATTAGTTACGTAAATTACTAAATATTGGCTGCCATATCAATATTACAGCAATCTTCTCAGCTCGAGTATCAAATCCCGACGCGAAGGTATATACATAGAAGACTCATTGATCAGATGAGAAGCAAAAACCAGTTTTTATGAGCGAAGATCCTGCTCACATTCAGTTTTTGGGTTACAGTAATTTGTCTGACAGGATGTTTAATAAACGTTTGGGTGTTTTTTTTGGGGTATTTTTTTTATTACAATGTTCACTTCCATTTTGTATAATTATTCTTACAATATATATGGATATGAACGTCTATGACGAACCAGTCTCAACGGCTTTTAAAGTACAATTAATATTTTATTCTTGTACTACAGTCATCACGTGTGGCTTATAAGTTTTGTATAGTAATTGTGATGTTATATTCAGCTGGCCTTAGTCAAATTGACTACCGTGTTCGTTAGAATTTTCTTGTTAACACACACATACACACACACGCCCGCGCGCACACACGCACACACACACACACACACACACACACATATATATATATATATATATATATATATATATATATATATATATATATATATATATATATATATATATATATATATATATATATGAGAGGTTCAGGAGGCTCATAGATACTTCACATGTAGGCCAAGATTTATTTATTATCATACAACGTTTCTCACATCAACTTTGTGCATCTTCAGTCTGTTAAAGGAGAAATACCTACATATATTAAAGACTAAATACAAGAATTCACAACAGTATTCATGTTATAATGCAATGAAAATATAAATAGTTAAAAGAAGAACCACTGAGGTACCAAACCAACTAGAATGGAAGGTTTACAGTTATCAAGTAGACACTTTAAATTTCTTCTGTTTTACAATCGTATGGTTAATTCACATCTTAAACAGACAATGTTTAATCTCTCAGATGCTCAAAAATGTCCTCCTTCAACATTCTCCAAACCACAGATATCTGTTTAAGATACTAATGCGAAATATAGATAGTGAACAACCGTAAACCTACTTTTGGGCCACCCTGTATATATATATATATATATATATATATATATATATATATATATATATATATATATATATATATGACTGGTAAAAATGTTCTGTAACAACAGAATTCCATCTAATAAAAGGAGCCATAAAAAAACACCAAAATGTAGAGAGAAAATACTATATTTCAGAGACTGCTGTCTCTCTCTTCAGGTATATGGAAGTGAGAAAAGTTTACAGAAAAGGTGGTATTTATACAAGAGATTCGTCCACAAGTAAGCCATTTAGGACACCCCCGCTGATAATCTTCCTTTAATCTTCTTAAGCGTTGTGGTTGAATGAACACTGCGTCGACGATGTCCGATGTCCAATTCCCATTTTGAGATGTTCATACCTGCTTCTCTTAATGGGGAAGATTGTCTTTGTGAGTTTGGAAGACCATAAAAGTAGGGTAATTTAGGATTAAGTTGAATGGGAAACAGACAACAAAATTCCTTTTCTTGATGTTTTTAATAATCAGAGACACGACAGAATACAAAATTTACCATATACAGAAAACCAACGTTCTCACTTTCATATATTCACTACTTTAGCTATCATGACAATACTATCAAGATAGGTGTAGCTAGCAACCTATTCTTAAGAGCCTTACGAATTTGTTCCCCAGATTTCCTGGAAAAGAATTTGAACTAATTCGCAAGCAACTTTCATCTTTAAAGTATCCTGACCATATAATTGAGAAAGCAATTCAAAAAGCAAACTAATTTTCTACCGACCCCCTAAAGACAAGACCAGAGACACCCAACCCAACATAAAATTAAAAATTCCCCACTGGAGACGAGGAGAGAGTAACTCACACCCTTGGGGGGTTAGGAAATCCAACCCTTTTGCATTTACCTACCCAAATACCTTATTAGCCAAATCCCTGAATTAACGTCCAACAAAAGACATCGCCCAAAGACTCTGGGGTATATGAGATCCCATGCCAGGACTGTGACCAATCTTACATCGGATTTACAGGTAAATCACTTCCCCAGAGATTAATATACAACAAACGGTCAGTTAGGTATGGATCAACAGAACAATCGGCTATTTTCAACCATATAAATGAACATACCATAGAATAAACTGGAATATGTCACGTGTAATTTATATGCAGCAACTGCCGGTACAAGAGTCAAATGATGGAATCGGCCTTAATAAAAGAGAAACGAGAAGCAGGTAATGAACATCTCAAAAGGGAATTGTTACATCGGACATCGTCGACGCAGTGTTCATTCAACCAACGCTTTAAGAAGATTAAAGGAAGATTATCAGCGGGGGTGACCTAAAGTTGGCTTACTTGTGGACGAAGTCTCTTGGTATAAATACCACCTTTTCTGTAAACTTTTTTTCATTCATATACCTGAAGAGAGAGACAGCAGTCTCTGAAATATAGTACTTTTCTCTCTACATTTGGTGTTTTTATGGGCTCCTTTTTTATTAGATATATATATATATATATATATATATATATATATATATATATATATATATATATATATATATATATATATATATATATATATATATATGCTGTAATATGTGGTTTATGTGTATGCGTGTCATAAACGAACAACTAAGAATTCTGATGTATTTCTACACTACCCTCATCCTCAACAGCTCTTTCAGTACTTATTCGCGCTGACAATACTTCATTTTTCGTATTCCGTTCCGAATTTTAACCTAACAGATTAATCTAACAAATAATCATTCTTGCTTTGTTACTATTTATCTGTTACTCTTTCCCCTTCTTTATTCTCCTTCCCCCTAACACGAAAGATCCAATTTATCACTTTTCCCTCATTTCCCTTTCACACATTGGAGAATTATCTGTTGTTTTAAATCATTACTTGATATCAGTTTTGCTTATTATTCCAGTTTTCAGTTATTGATAATTTTACTCCCTTCGGACAGTTATTTATTTATTAAGATATTATTTTCGCAAATAATTTCCTGTGGGGAGTTAATATGCACTTTATTCAACCCTTGTTGGTCTGTAATGGTCTTTGAGCAATATTGGTATCGCATTTACGTTTAAGGTTACTCTCGTGATTGGGATTCTTGTGCCAGAAATGGGTTCACGGATGGAACTTGATTAGGGCAGAGGAAGATTGTGTGTAAATATATATAAATATATATATATATATATATATATATATATATATATATATATTCATGTACATAAACATATATGTGCGTGGATGGGGCC
>NC_087206.1:8978034-8985534 GCF_015104395.2 Macrobrachium nipponense
CTGAGGTAGAGCGAATTAGATGTTAAAGGTCATTTGTAGCTTAATGCGTATATATGACTCACGGTGATATGATCAGACTCATAGATATATGTATGTATGTGTATATATATATATATATATATATATTATATATATATATATATATATATATATATATATATGTGTGTGTGTGTGTGTGTGTGTGTGTGTGTGTGTGTATAGCAGGTCAGCAAATACACATATAAAACCTCCAGGGGATGTCCATGATACAAGATGTAAAAATAACAATTTATTCTAAGAAACGTTTCGTGCATGAAAGTCTCTGTGCATCATCAGTCTGAAAGAACATAAAGACACATTTATAAATAAAATACAATAAAAGAGCAAAAAACAGGAATTCACATATATTGAAATAGTCTTGAAATTACATAAAAGAACAAAGTAAAATAACAGGTTAAAAGAGACTGCTTAGACACCAACCGTTCATTGTGAGGAGAGAAGATGGAATGAACTAAATCAAGTCAAAAGTAACGACTTCAACTATGCCAGGTACAGAGTTGCTGAGGACGTATTACTGTTGAGGGAGGGAACAAGTCTCTTGATATATAAAGACTCAAGGGTAGTTAAATGGTCAGGATGTTTGACATGGTCTATTATGGAAAACTGTTCTTTTTGTTTCTAAAATAAATTGTCATTTTTACATCTTGTATATGGTGGGCATCCCCTGGAGGTTTTATATTTATATATATATATATATATATAATATATATATATATATATATATATATATATATATATGTATATATATACATATATATATATATGTATGTATATATATATATATATATATATCTATATATATTGTAACTATGTGTGTATATATATATATATATATACTATAAGGAATAATCAACACACAGTCACGTGTGGAACAAAAATAATTTTCTTACTTACATCAGGATCGAACCCAGGTCTTTCAGTTGAAGGACGAGACAGCTGCCAACCCTTGATAGTCGCAAATTACTTTTTATACTTGTTTGCATTCCCAAAGTTATATCTTTTAAGTTTTTATATCCTTAAACTTAATCATGTCTTTAGTGACCGATGATTTGCTCTTAAATTCCTATCTACTTCTTTCCAAAGCCCAATTTCAAGTTTGCGTTTCCATATTGTTCAAGTAGGAATGCATTCAATTTTTTTTTTTTTAAGTTAGGAAATTATTCCTCAAATTCCTGCTCACGCTTTCGCAACATTTCCTTATTCAGATATATACATTTGCATACATAAAATACGAATTCATTAACTGTCTCCAACTCTCACCAATTATTCCCCAAATTCCTGTACACTCGCACTAAATTTCTTCATACAATTTATTCAATTTATTCGGTATTATCAAACGATAGAATACAAATACATCAGTTGTCACTCGATGCAGATAAATTTCCCTCGGAAGCCAGCACCAGTTTTCGCAGATGTCCTTCATTTATTTCCATTCCATTTGGGGTTATTTTGACATTCCCTGTTTCCTGGTGCCATTCAGCATCTCGACCCTCAAGCGGGGGTGGGGGGGCGGGGCGTGTGGTAGTTGGAGAGAGAAAGGGTTGGGTGAGGCTATTGTTTGAGTCTCAGGTCAGGAAGGCTTTTTTTGCCTCGCCTCCTGCTTTAGACAATTATGTCAAAAAAATTTTATCTTTCATATATATATATATATATATATATATATATATATATATATATATTATATATATGTGTGTATATATATATATATATATTATATATATATATATATATATATATGAATTTTTAACTTACATCGAAATCGAACCCAGGTCTCCCCAGTGTAAGGCAAGCCTGGTTCCTCTGGACCTGGGCTAAAAACATTCATCGTAGTTGGCTGTTTCAGAGACCTATACAAATGAGCAAAAAAATTCTTCAAGTAATTAGAAGACATCGAAGACCATCCTGTCTGAAACAGCAACAACAACAAAAACAAGAAGAAGAAGAAGAGTATAACAAGAAAAAGTACAACATATCCTTTCTGAAACAAGAAGGAGAAGAACACCAACAACAACAAGAAAAAGAAGAAAAAGAAGAACAAGAAGAAGAAAAGGAAGAGTATAACAGGAAAGAGTACAATTAGGAAGGAGGCAGTTACATTGAATATTATAGCTGTTTCAACGGCATTTAATTTATATAGAATCTTCTCAATTCTTCTTATTATCTTTTTCTCGTTTGCATGTGGCTGGAAACCTGATACACCAGCTAATGCTGACGAGAAAAAGATAATAAGAAGAATTGAGAAGATTCTATATAAATTACATGCCGTTGAAACAGCTATAATAGGAACGAGTACAATAACAAAAACAACAACAAGAAGGAGAAGAGGAAGAAGAAGAAGAAGAGAAGGACAATAAGAAGCCGTGGAGAGACAGAAGAGGAAGAAGAAGAAGAAAAAGAAAGAGAAGGACAATGACAAGCCGTGGAGAGACAGAAGAAGAAGAAGAAGAAGAAGAAGAAGAAGAGGAAAGAGAAAGACAATAAGAAGCCGTGGAGAGACAGAAGAAGAAGAAGAAGAAGAAGAAGAGGAAAGAGAAGGACAATAAGAAGCCGTGGAGAGAACAGAAGAAGAAGAAGAAGAAGAAGAATAAGAGGAGAGAGAAAGACAATAGGAATCCGTGGAGAGACAGAAGAAGAAGAAGAAGAAGAAGAATAAGAGGAAAGAGAAGGACAATAAGAAGCCGTGGAGAGACAGAAGAAGAAGAAGAAGAAGAAGAAGAAGAAGAAGAAAGAGAAGGACAACAACAAGCCGTGGAGAGACAGAAGAAGAAGAAGAAGGAGAAGAAGAAAGAGAAGGACAACAACAAGCCGTGGAGAGACAGAAGAAGAAGAAGAAGAAGAAGAAGAAGAAGAAAGAGAAGGACAACAACAAGCCGTGGAGAGACGGGGAGAAGTGACAGGAGCATCAGCCGTAGCAGTACCATTGATTACCTTCTCCCAAAAACGCTTCTCGGAACAGAATGAATCCGTCGAGAAGTGAGGACCCAAAATAAATATCGATATCCTATAAGGGCTCCTCCTTTAAATTAGTTCTAATGTAGATACCGTGGGATTAGTATTCCATCACATTCATTCAACGTTCTTTATCGGATTATTGCTCTTGCGACGCGCGGTTACGAAAGCTTTCGACGTGCTTGTCGTCATGGTTATTGTTATCAGTATCTTTATCATCACTGTTGTCTACATTGTAATTGTAATAATTAAATCATTAAGTCATTTAACCCCAGTATGAATGACCTTGACGTACCTTTCAAGATCTGCATATTTGTGAACCAATATTTAAACCTGGAAAAATTTGCTTTGGTGTAGGCTCAAGCCAGTCAGATGTACGAATATTATTATATATATATATATATATATATATATATACATTATATATATATATATTATATATATAGAGATAGAGATAGATAGATAGATAGTGTATATATATGTATATATAATATACATACATACATATATCTATATATACATAGATAGATAGATATATAGTATATATATATATCATTCGAGCTACAAATGTCCTTTAATATCTAATTCGCTCTACCTCGGAATTGATATATTTTCATATATATACCGAGGGGGAATTTTTAGTTGATAATAATTTCGTCCCACCATGGGATCGAACCACCGTCCAGTTGGACGGGGAACGAAATCAGGAACGGACAGTGACGCTACCGAGTCTGCTAGCAGAGAGGCTATAAGTTTATATCGATTCTGACCATTACAAATCACCGCCGATCTCGGTGTATTCGTAATTAGAATCGATATGAAACCCCCTCAACCATGCTAGCCGATTCGAGCGTTTGACCCACGCAGCCTTGTTATGAATACTTATCACATCACCGTGATATATATCTATCTATCTATATATATATAATGTATTTATCTCACATTAGCCTTAGATAAAGATTAAAATCAAAGTGCATTCGTTCAATCTCCTGTCCTCGGAGTAATAATAATAATAATAATATTAAAAGTAATGGCTACTTCAGCAGTGTTACACTTGTAGAGATTCTTCTCTATTTTCCGAATAGCGGCTTTTTCCGTGCTACTTAGACAGACAGGCTAGTAGAGCGCCTATGGAGGTCATGATCAAATACAGTCAAAATTGGTGGATATATTTGAATTTTACAGATAAACTATGATACCATAGTTATCAAAGTCATTAACGATATATATATATATATATATATATATATATATATATATATATATATATATATATATATATATATATATATATATCTTTCTTGAAGCAAGCGAGCTTTCGTCTGGAGCTGCCAGACATCTTCCCGATGATCTTCGTGTTTTGGATGATCACATCCCGGGAGATGTGATCATCGGGAAGGCCCCTGATGCCCGTCGGTTACGCCTGCTGGAGGCGCTTCTCATCCAGCAAGTAAAAACCTACACTAAATACGACGCAGGAAGAATTTCTCCTCCCTACGAATATGAGAAGACCTGCCACCAACAATGACACCACCGAGCACGACAACTCCACGGAAGACAACGCCCCCGAACGAGATACTCCTGCAGCCAACCATAATCAAGTTAGCCGTGACGTCCCGCAGCGTAGCGAAACGCCCATCAACGTAACCGCGCCGCTAAGGAGGTCAAGGCGGCTGCAGGACTTACAGCATCGCAACCATCAACGCGTGGAAAGTGGCTTGAGACCCGGTTCAAGCCACCAATGAAAACGAAGACCTACCGCCACCAGCCAATAGTAGATCAGCATGGGGCAGACCCCCTGCTGTCAACTCCAAATATAAACGAGGACGGGGACACCGCTCCAAGAGAACATTGGTGGACTATGCTGCCCCCACTCTGATAAGGCTGACAGAGGCTCAGAAAGAATCACTGGAGGTCATTCAAAACAATGCAATGAGACTCATGCTAGGAGCACCTACATGGACAAGGCTGTGCAACCTCAGGCTTGAAACTAACCTGCCAAAGCTAGAGGATAGGATTGCACAGCGAAATGTAAGCACAAATGGCCAAGATGTTCCTCTCAGAAAGAGACTCCATCTCTAAGAAAAGAGCAAGAGAGGAACTTGCCAAACACCCACAGATTCAAACTTCGAGTTCCTATGGTAAGGACCAAAGTGACAACATCAAAAGTCTAGGCATGGCAGAAACACTGCTGCAACTAAGTACCAGACACAACACAGGGCACACAACAACTACCACCCTGGAAGAAGGACACTACAATATACAAATACACAAGCCTGCCAAGAGCAAAAGAGGACTGCACAGGAGAAGAACTAAGAGCGGCAGCCTATGAAGCAATCAGAAACACTGACCATAGGGGCACAAACATACTACACTGATGGCACTGTAGATCCTGAGAATCAACTACGGGAGCTGCAGTATATTCAAGAAACTTCACAGCCTGCTGGAGGACCTCCAACCACGCCTCCACTATGCAGACAGAGTTAACAGCAATAAGACAGGCACTACTGTACTCACTGGAGAATGAAGTAGGGCCTGTAATCATCCACACAGACTCAAAGTCCTCAATGCAAGCCCTGCAACAACAGAAAATTAAAGAAAATAAGGCACTGCTGGCTGGAATTAAAACACTGCTACTCCAGCACAGCGAAAGAGGAAGACCTGTCACCTTAAACTGGATACCCAGTCACATAGGAATTCCAGGCAATGAGAGGGCTGATGAGCTAGCCAAAAGTACAAAGCACATTGACAGAGTGCAAGTACATATACAACCTGCACTGCAACAAGTCAAAAATGCAATGAAACACTCTGCAAAGAAAAAATTGATAAATGACATCGTGAGTGGGTAGAAAGAAACCTCACCGTCTGCCAGATGGTATAAAAAAATCGACTGGTCTAGTGCCTCCTCCCATAGACAGGCACACACCAAGAAAACTTGCTGTGATCATCCACAGACTCAGGCTAGGATATAAAGCCTGCTGGGAAATTGTGGAAAACAGTGTCAGAACCATGTGAACACTATCAAGAAGAAACACAGCAACCACTCCTTCACTACCTGCTGGAATGCAGAGAAACAGCAACAGCTAAGAGGTGCAGCACAAAATGCAATACCTGCACAAGATGCTGAGCATGCAGCTGCCACAGTCACCAAGACAATCATTGAAAACTTAGAAGAGCATGCCCAGGTGCTCTACAACCTACCTCCACCAATGGTAATCAAAACTAATAAAATCAATACCACCCTCATCACATCCCCTCATTGTAAGGCTCTATCCACATCATCCACTATCATTCTTTTAAAAAACTTTACCTACAACTAAAATCCTCCCGCAGGGACCCAAGGGAGTAAAGGGTTGGACAACCCCACCTGCACCGCTTCTCCGATTTTCGAAAGCCTTACACTCATTCAACTTCTTCTATAATATGACATGATGGCCCTCTCTTACTGACACCATCATCCTTCCCCTGTCCACTCCTATCTCTACAACTAAAGATATTTCCAATTTCAAAAAAAAACTAACCATGTACCTAAAGAATCTTTTCAGATCACCTACGGGCCGAACAAGGGAAAGGCCCGTGCCAACAAGAAGTGTTGGCTTAATACAACAACAACAACAACAACAACCGCTCCAAGATCCCCACATCACTCTCTGCCAGGAAGTGAGAGACAGAGGATGTCTTGGACACTAGTCTCCAGCGACGACGCCGACTTCCACTGGCCGCTTTCGGACGCTCCTTCCTCTTGCCTCTGCGAGGCAGAGGAGGACCCTCCAAGCCCTCCAGCTCCTGAAGAAGCAATTTCTGCGCCGCCAAGCCCTTGTGTCACAGAATCTGACACGATTGCCGACGAATGGTCGACAGTTCGCCGACAGAAGAAGGCCAGGAGGAGGTTCCAGACGGGTGGGGATGCCCCACTCCAAGCAGCCGCTCCTACCACTGCTCCTACTACTCCTCCTAGTACTCCTCCTACTACTACTGCTGGAACGGAACTTCCTAAGTTTCGAGTCACAGCATGTGCTGAAAAGTCTGCTTACTTATTAATAGCAGACTTGAAGCAAGTATAAGCATTTAAAATGACTGTTAAACCAAACAGGAATGCAGATTTGATCATTTCTCCAAAAGACCGAGAAACAGCCGAGTTCCTGAAGAAGAACACTACTTTCCAGTTCCTTGATCCAAATGAACGGATCAAGAAGGCTGTGATTTGCAAGTTCCCGACCTGCCTGCCCCTAGAACCGATCCTTCAGCTGCAGAACGTCGTAGAGGCCCGGAGATGTATCGGAAAAATCGGGAGAACCGACGAAAAAGGTCATTGCCATTTCAAATTTCAAGGGACATATCCCAAGTCATGTTTTCCCTCGGAGTATGGGGACAAATTTCCCCACAGAAGCCTTCACACCTGAGCCCCTACGATGCTTCAAATGCCAAAAGTTTGGGCATCACAGCAGCCGCTGCAAAGGACAAGAGAAGTGTGGGATATGCAGCCAGCCACACCCCACCAAACAATGCCTT
>NC_087206.1:8993034-9010534 GCF_015104395.2 Macrobrachium nipponense
ATCATAAAGAGGAGGAGGAGGAGGAGGAGGAGGAGGAGGAGGAGGAGGAGGAGGAGCATAATAACAAGTCTCGTTCGACAATCGACAATATTCAACATTGGATCATAAAGAAAGGAGGAGGAGGAGCATAATAACAAGTCTCGTTCGACAATCGACAACATTCAACATTCGATCATAAAGAAAGGGGGAGGAGGAGGAGAGGAGGAGGAGGAGGAGGAGGAGGAGGAGGAGCATAATAACAAGTCTCGTTCGACAATCGACAATATTCAACCTTTTATCATAAAGAAAGGAGGAGGAAGAGGAGGAGGAGGAGGAGGAGGAGGAGGAGCATAATAACAAGTCTCGTTCGACAATCGACAATATTCAACATTCGATCATAAAGAAAGGAGGAGGAGGAGGGGAGGAGGAGGAGCATAATAACAAGTTTCGTTCGACAGTCGACAATATTCAACATTTGATCATAAAGAAAGGAGGAGGAGGAGGAGGAGGAGGTCGCCCTTTCAAACACAACCTAAGGGACCAGAACTTTCATACGAGCCCAGCGAAGGAAAAAAAGGAAGGAAGGAAGGAAACAATACTTTAACCTGGAGCATCGTCACGTAATTACCTGAGAACTTCTCTGAAACTTGTAGTACTGAGGCAAGATGAAAGAGGCTGAAGGCAGCATCACTCAGAAGGGCCAATACAATAGACAGCAGCCTCTTATTCATTTATGTAATGGACCTTTGGAGGCTCATCCAGTGCGAGAGATGTATGTAAAGTGAGAGAGAGAGAGAGAGAGAGAGAGAGATTACAATCATTTTTTTTTCTTTGATGTCAAAGTATTTTGTATTATTATTCTTGTCATAGACCGCCTTCATATATCCCTTGAGAGCGGATAAACGTCGACTTTGAAGTCATTTATATATATATATATATATATTATATATATATATATATATATATATATATATATATATATATATATATATTCCTAATGATTGAGATTCGCGAAAACCACTTTATTATCAGTCATTATATTTTTTACTAAATAATAATAATAATAATAATAATAATAATAATAATAATAATAATAATAATAATAATAATAATATCGTTTATTTCAGCTCAGGGCCATACACATGGAATATACAAAATGGAGACAGTAACACACACAATCTAGATACATGAGACATGATAAAAAAAATGAATAATCGGCACTTATCCACCAAATAGCTGAGGTAGCATAAAAGATAGTAATCATAATACTGGTAATTACAGTAGTAATATTGGTGAGAAAAAATGCATTGAGAGTTATAACAGTTAGTGCACAGATTATATAACTTCAATTTCATCTAGAAACCTTGGGTGGTTACAGTAGTCAGGTCCAGAGAGTTAAATACGAAAATTGAATGTAAAAAAAAAAACTTTAACTTGATAGTATTCACAGTAATAATGAAAAATTAAAATATCAGCAATAACTATAATAGTAATGACAGAATCTGCAGATGGCATCTTGCCAATACAAAGATTAAGTCCTTTAGGGGACAAAGGCCTCATTTTCCCATCTTTCCCACAATTTAGATCTTCTTCTTGCTTCACTCCTTAGGATGCTTTGTATGAGCGAGTTGCTGCTGTTTCTCACTCGGGTTACCAAACTGGACATTGTTCGCCTCACAATGATTTTTAAATTGTCCAGGTTGTTTTCTATGAACATCTGTGTGGCGGAGTGGTCGCGGGGAGTGTTTGTGAGGCGTCTCAAAATGTCATTGTGCACAACAGTGATATGTTTCATGGTCTCTCGGGTATAGTTCGTCCAGAGGGAGCACCCATAGATACTGTAGCAATACGAGCGGAAGAGCAGCAGTCTCACTTCTTAGTGACAGAAGGCAAACCTCCTTGCAATCATGTTGCCAGTTGCACATAGCTTACGACGCCTCTGTTCAATGTCTGCCGTATCTTTTAGGTCGTCGGTGATAATGTGACCCAAATACGGAAATTCGTGCACAAATTCCAGCCGATGGTTTCCGAGGAAAATTTGTGGTTCTGAAATATGCTTAAGCGATCTCGGGAGCAGCGACATGCACTGGGTCTTGGTTTCGTTGTAAATTATATCAAAATCCTCTGCATATTGGCGGCAAGTGTCGATGAGTCGTTGGAGACCTTGCACTGATGGGGAAATCAGAACCATATCATCGGCGTAACAGAGGTTGTTTATAGTTGTTTCATTGCAGTGCATCTGATTGGGAGTGAGTTCAATTTGACATTCAAGGCATCTGTGTACGTATTAAACAAGTATGGAGAGAGAATGGCCCCTTGCCGAAGCCCGTTTAGGGAGCCGAAGGTGTATGATAAGAAGTTACCCCATTTGACACAGAATTGCTGTGTGGAGAACCAGCAATGTAAAATGCCAATTAGATATAGGAGTGTGTCTCTTTTATGCAGATTCATTAAGAGCTTCAGGTAGTTTACTCTGTCAAATGCTTTTCTCACATCCACAAAACAAAGGAAAACAGGAGAGGCTGATGATAGGTAGTAGTTCAGCAATTCTTTCAGTATGTAGATGCAGGTGTCGATTGAGTGGTTTGCTTTAAACCCGAACTGGTTGTCAGTGGTGTGTAGAAAGGGGAGAAGTCTCACTAGAAGAACGAATCAAGCATCTTCGATGCGATCGTTGTGATTGCAATCGGCCGGTAGTTGCCAGGGTCAGCTGCATCCTTTAGCTTGTTTTTGATTAATGGTATCAAGTGAACTAAAAGTAGGGAGTCTGGAAGAAACTGGTAAATTATGCGCGCATTAAATAGGGCAGCTAGCAAAATGTAAATTATCGGATGGCAGAATTTGAAAGCCTCTGCGGGATGACCATCACAGCCGGGCGATTTATTAGTAGGTAGGCTGTTTATGGGATCGCTGATGTTACCTGGCGTAATACGGTCTGTAAAATGAAATTGAATGTTGTCAGTAAGGAGGTTATCTACATCCCTTCGGGAATCCTGATCATTTATGCAATTCAGGATATTGTTGAAGTGATCGCTCCACATGAGGAAGAAGAGGGGCCCCTCCAAGTAGAATATTTCAGTTGATTTAATTTTTCATAAATTCCAGTTTAACAGAGATGTTCAACATTCACAACTGATCCCTGTTCCTCTTTTTCCAGTGAGCAGTAAATGTACATTAAATTCTTCCAGTTCGTCAGAGGATGCATTTGCTACTTTTATCGAATATTAAAGGATTATCATTCATTTATTTCATTTCTCACTCGAGTCGTAACAGAGAATATGTTATCCGAATGGTTGGAAGTGGAATATAAAAGTTAGGCCAAATGCCAAGTGCTGGGACCTATGAGGTCATTCAGCTCTGAAAGGGAAACTGAGAGTGAGGAATGGTTGGAATATATGACTGGAGGAAAACCTCGCTGTTGCACCATGAAACAATTGTTAGGAGATGGTAGAAAGTAAGATGGAACATGAACGGAGGTATACAGTAAAAGGAATGAAAGGGGTTGCAGCTAGGGGTCGAAATGACGCTGCAAAAAACGTAATTAAGTAATGCCTACAGTTCACCGCGTGAGGTACGCCGACATCACTACTACCCTACGGGTTATTTGACTATTCGCCGCCCTCACACGGCCGCCACCAGCAGTCATTCCTTCAGATGAAATCTCTCGGCATTTTAATTCGTGTTTCAAATGATGGATTTTCTCTTCTCTAATTGCCAATTCATCACGAGAATGTTGTTTGAGGAGCGAGGATTTTTTTTTTTTCCTTTTTCATCTCTTTTTCGAAAGCGACCACTTTCTCGGTAAATTGCGTCCTAACGACTTCGGGGAGTTTTTTTTTTTTTTCTTGCCTTTGTTTGCCAGGGACTGTGTTTCTTCTTCTTCTTCTTCTTCTTCTTCTAAAAGCTTACTTTGCCGTGATTAGTTTTTTTTATTTTTCTAGTTTCAATTTGGGACTCATGATAACATTTTTAGTCTTTTCCAGCCCTCTTTTCTCCCTCTCTCTCTTTTTTTTATTTTATTTTTTTTTTTAGTGACTCCTGTGACCTGGCGCCATAAAGGTCACTCTTGGTTGCTTTAGTATTCTTTTGGGGATAAATATCTGATACTTTACTTTGCCCATTTAAGGATTAATTTAATTTAAAACACGTGATACTTTACTTTACCCATTTGAAAATTAATTTGATTTGAAATATGTGATACTTAATTTTGTACCCTTTTAAGAATTAATCTTATTCACTTGGTACATAACCGCTACCTTTTAACTTTGATGAGTCTAAATAAACTTTTTTATAAATATATGTGACACAATTGGACGTCAGTCGATTTTGGTATGGCAACGCCAGTTTGATAACCCAAACAATAAATCAGTCAAACGCACATGCGCATAGGCTACATGAGTAACCTCTATTTTAAGCTCCAAGGTTGAATGAAGTCATTAGAACAATGGACAAGGAGTTATTTAATTATGGAAAACAGACGCAGAAAGAGAAAACCAAAGTTTTAAACGGGGGAGGAGGTGACCTTACGAGTGTTACGATTTAGCCTGTCATTTCAGTGTGCGGAGTAAATCACTGTCAATGTTGTAATTAATTACTGGTTTATTTTGACCTTTTCATGCGATTAAGATATATTTTGAACCGCAGTAAATTTTCCATTGTGCTCCTAATATATTTTGCATTAAGGGAAGCATTCAAATGACTTACACTCACTCGCCTCTTATGAATAATTAACAGCCTTTCACTGACACCTGAACTCCCACGATACGTGCGGATGAAATCGTCCACACCGTTAAAAGCTGCCAGAACTTTTGTTCCTAACATTTGCCAGACAAAAAAAAAAAAAAAAAAAAAAAAAAGAACAATACACATGCAAAAAAAATTTTTCGCCAGAATCATATTTGCATGAAAGCCCATTTTCTCATTTTGCAACGATATAATCGCATGACCCAGAAGAGCTCTTTGCTGGAGTGATTACATCATGGAAAACCTTTTCAATGTCGGGTTTTCTGGATGGCCTTATACCCTGGAATTTGGGCTTGGTAGAGGTGTGTGTTTTCGCTGGAAAAAGGGTTAGATATTTGTAGTTTTACATCATGAATCTGCTAGGAAAAGCTGTGAATCGCACACATACGCACACATATAATATATATACAGCTATGTATATATATATATATATATATATATATATATATATATATATATATATATATTATATGTGTGTGTGTGTGTGTGTGTCTATCTATCTATCTATACTATCTATCTATCTATCTATATATATATATATGATATATATATATATATAGTATATGATATAATATATATATGTGTGTGTGTGTGTGTGTGTGTGTGTCTATCTATCTATCTATCTATCTATCTATCTATCTATATATATATATATATATCTATAGATATATCTATTATACATATATATATATATGTATATATATATATATATATATATCTATACATATTATATTATATGTATATATATATATATATATATATATATATATCATATAATATATGTGATATATACTTATATATATATATATATATAATATATTATATACATATACATTAATATATATATATATAATATATATATATTATATATACATATTTATTTTATATATATATATATTATATATATATAGTATTAATGTGTGGTGTGGGTGTGTGTGTTGTATATATAATATATATTGCATATATAACAGTATATAATGATTATGTATATATAGATATATATATATATCTATATAATATATATATATATATATATATATATATAATATACATACATACTAGTGTTACACCTTCAAAACCTTTCTAATCTCAATTTCCCAATCAGCGTTGAATGAATGACTTTATAGGCCCCAACGCTGTGCCTGTAGACCAAATCATACATTCCGATTCTAGAGTAAAGATACAATCGGAACTCTGTGATGCCAAGAAATTCCCGCTTATTCTCGATGTTGTCGGCAATACATTCATTCGGCAACTCCAGCTCTGCCGGGTCTGAACTCCTAAAAGTACTACTACCTGCCCGGTTATCACGGGAGAGGAATCCGGCATGGAAATTGGTCCGTAATCCCCCGTAATCCCCTGTAATCCCCCACCTCACTTGTTGGGGGTTAACAGATTTATCGCGAATATCTTGTTAGTGACGGACGACGAGGTTACGCCGCATTGCAACATTTTGGAGAGAGATTGCGTATTCTCACCGACATTCTCCTTTTAGTGTGTGTGGATGAATATATATTTATATATATATATATATATATATATATATATATATATATATATATTATGTATATTATATATATATATGAATATATATATATATATATATATATATATATATATATATATATATATATATATATATATACATAGATAGATAGATAGATAGATAGATAGATAGATAGATAGATAGGTGTGTTTGTGTGTGAATATGAACTTTTGAAGGCCATAAAACATAGACTAACCCACATTGTCATAGAATACATTATTAGAAGTCTGATAAATTTTTTCCCAACTTTTAACCGTGGAATTTCTGGCTAATTGATTTTGGCACATTGTGATAACAATTAAATCAAATCAGGGTACTTATTTTAATCTAGATATATCTACTAATGATACATAAGATATTCCCTGAGAGATGTTGGTGCTATAATACCCTAAAATTTTGCATTCCTTGTATGTATTAAATGCTCTCTCTCTCTCTCTCTCTCTCTCTCTCTCTCTCTCTCTCTCTCTCTCTCTCTCTCTCTCTCTCTCTCTCTCTCTCTCTCTATAAAGATTAGAGTATGGAAATTACGACGCTACGTCAAGTATCAAATAAAAAAGAGATAAAAATGACAACCTCTGTCTGAGAACTGAAATTACGTAAATAACAATAAGTTAAAGTTTTATCCTCTCTCATGAAGTACTCGATGATGCCTCTATGAAGGTACATTAACCCACGCTGTAGTAACTATATAAGACAGAGGTATACTACATAGCATTCGTTTTCTTAACCAAGATGGTAAAAACTACTCGAGATTTGTATAGACACTTACATTGAAGGGTTGCAATCTTGAATTCAGTACAGTGCACGTTCTTTTTGTCAACAATCATTCTGTGGTATTTCGTTAAAAAAAAACAAGCAAAATAAAAAAGCATTCATCCCAAAATTAAAGTCCCCCTTAGGGGAGCAGCGCCATCAGTGCCCCTCACGCGATGCACTGTATGCATAACTTAAGGTCCTTTGTAGCGCCCCTTCGGCCCCCAACTGCAACCCCTTCCATTCCTTTTACTGTACCTCCGTTCATATTCTCTTACTTTCATCTGACTTTACGCCCTCTCCTAACAGCCGTCTAGGAGTACAACTGCATGGTCTACCTCTTGTTGCACCTGTAAAAGCCTCCTTTCGGTCCTTAACTGCAACCTTTTCAATTTCTTTTACAGTACCTCCGTTCATATTCTCTTCCTTCTATCTGACTTTACACTCTCTCCTTACAGCTGTCTCCGAATGCAACTGCCAGGTCTACCTCCTGTTACACCTTTAAAGCTTCCTATACTCTCCCTTTCCATTTCGAGCTGAATGACCTCATAGGTGCCAGCGCCTGGCTTTGGCCTTGATTTTCTATTCCAGTCCCAAATCCGAAATGTAAGTCAAGTCTCGAAACGGCTCTCGTGCTGAATGAGTAACCGGGAGCGGTCCAGCATTAGCAAGTCAGGAGCGGCCATTAAACGGCGAAAGTGGGTGGGTCCTGAATCTCTCAGGTAGCGTTCATTATGAAGGAGGAATTCGAGAAGAGCCGTTTTAAGCCAGGAATACCTCCGTGGTATTTGCCAGTTTCGGACGACTCCGAGCCTTAGTCGTTTTGACAATATAAGTTTTAATATTAAGCCATATGTTATATATATATATATATATATATATATATATATATATATATATTATATATATATATATATATATATATATATAAGGTATAAGCCACGAGGGAAAATAAACAACGGGGTTTCCATAAGATCTTTCAACGTTCAAAACGTCCCTTTACTTAGCATCTGCTAAGTAAAGGACGTTTGAATGTCGAAAGATCTTGCGGAAACTCCGTTGTTTATTTTCCTTCGTTTTCTTATACCTTTATTTATGGATTTATCACGTTCCAAACTTTCTGGATTCAGTTATACATACATACATATATATATATATATATATATATATATATATATATATATATATATATGTATATGTAATTTTAAGAATACTTTTAATATATGTGGATTCCTGTTTTTTTTATTGTATGTTATTTATAAATGTGTCTTTTGTTCTTTCAGAAACTGATGATGCATAGAGAATTCAAGTGCGAAACGTTTCTTGGAATTAAACTTGTCATTTTTACTCCTTGTGTCATAGGCATCCCTAGAGGTTTCATATGTGTATGTGCTGACCTGATATATATAGTATATAATATATATATTTATAGTATATATATATATATATATATATATATATATATAATATATGTATATATATATATATATATATATATATATATATATGTATATATATGTATATATATATATATATATGTATGTATATATACATATACAGGGTGTCCATACAGTCCCAGTACCATTAAAAGTATTTATTACACTTTATTACACAGAATGGACACCCTGTATATATATATATATATATATATATATATATATATATATATATATATGTATATATATATATGGGTTTCGTGTACTGTAATAATAGTAACAACAATAAAAACCTTATATATAAATTTGTAATTTAGTCCTGAAGACGTCCCCGATGAGCGAGGACACGGTCCATCGACTAGAATAATAAGTAAATGGAAAGAATTGTGAATCATTTTGTTATTACGTTAACAAACGAATCAATGCAACGCATTCGCCTGAGAGTCGTAAGTAGAACCCTAAAGAAATATATTGATCGGCGTTCGAGATTGGGAGTGATATGTTAATTCGTATTGGCCTATATGCATATGAATGAATGAATACATCGTTAACGTTTGCCATCTGTTAGGCCTATGTGCCGATCGCGAAGTCGTTTGGAAACTGACGGAAGGCTTTAGCCAATAATTACATAGCATCTCTCTGCGCCCTAAGCTGAACAGACTATATTTGTAGTGCTTCATTGTGACGAAAGGATGTGTTCATAACTATCCTGCTTTTTCTATTGGGAATTTAAATCACAATAAAATTCTCATGAGAAAAGAAAATTAGAAGGTTTTTCAAGATTGGCCTTTATTTATCTAGTTTATTTGGGAAAATATTTTGGATTAAATATTCGTCAGTTGCTTACACTCTTACACTCACACACACACACACACTCATGCACACACACACACACACACACACACACACACATAATATATATATATATATATATATATATATATATATATATATATATTATATATATATATATATATATATGTGTGTACAAATATATACTATATATGTATATGAATATATATATTATATATATATATATATATATATGTATATATATATATATTTATCAATATATACTATATATGTATATATAATATATATATATATATATATATATATATATATATATATATATATATATATATATATATATATATGTGTGTGTATATATATATATATATATATATATATAAATATATATATATATATATATATATTTATATATTATATATGTATATATATATATATATATATATATATATATATATATATTACGTACTGTTGAGATATATTTCAATGAAAAGCCACTCAGGTAAATAAAAACGAAAAGCGGCGATTTACCAGTACATCCCTCCCGGCACGAAACTGTGAGGATTGCCCTGAAGAGTTTATACGTCCGCTGATTGAATCAATTCAATCGTGCTACAAGTCACGAAGCTCATATTTTGAATTGACAAAAGGTTTCACGGTGTCAGTGTTCACGTTCCGCACGCTGGAATAATCCCACTTTCGCATCACTAACACAAAGAGGTTTACGAAGAATCAGCATAAAATTCCCGATAAGGATTTTTATTTTTTGCTTGATTTTACAGTTATTCTAAAAATATAGTTGTTTTTCCCAGCAGGTTTAAGTTGGCAGGAAAAACAACTTCAATTTTGGAGCCCCTCTATTTTTAGAACAAGCCCTGTAGTAAATAAAATATTTCTCATAATCTTATGTCATTTAAATGTCACACGATCTTATTTAATTGAAATTTCAAATGATCATATTTAATTTAAATTTTAGACGATCTTATGTAATTTAAATTTCCTATGATCATATTTAATTTATATTTTACACGATCTTATGTAATTTAAATTTCATATGATCATATTTGATTTAAACTTTACACGATCTTATATAATTGAAATTCACAAAATTCTATATAAATTAAATTGACGTGATCTTATGGGATTTAATTAGAGAAGATACAGAGATCTTATGTAGATTTCATATGGCCTTATATAATTTAAATTTACATGATCTTAATTTAATTGCTCATGATCTTATGAAATTTAAATTACACACGATCTTATGTAATTTAAATTCACATGGTCATGTCATTAAATAAGAGGAGAGACACGTTAGCGCCTGTAAATGCCGCATGATCTAAATTGAATTCACACGATCTTATGTAATTTGAATTCACATGGTACCATATAATTTCAATTTCACGCGATCTAGTGCAATTAGAATTTCACATCGTCCTACGTCATTTAAATTCTAACGATGATATGTAATTAGAATTCACGTGATCTAATGTCATGTAAATTTCACACGATCTCATGGAATTCAGATTTCACTAATTGAAATATCAAAGTTCAGTGTTATGCTCGTCATGGGAGGTTGCTGGGTTAATAAGGGCTTTCTCCTAATGAGACCTCATTAAGTCAGGAGGCGCTCATCGCTTAGTGCAACAGATGATCGCCTTTAATAAGGTGTGTGTGTGTGTGTGTGTGTGTGTGTTGAGTTTCGTCCTCCTCAAGCAGTGGGTGAGATTGCCGTACGAGAGTAGAACCTTTACATGATTAGCGAATTAGGTTGGCTCTCAGCTTGTATCTGATGGAAAGGAAAATTGTTGCAGATCCTTTCAGTGTAAACGAATTATTATTATTATTGGTTTTATTGAAAATAATGGCTATTTCAGCCGCGTTTGTTTTGTATAGAAGTTTCTCTATTCTTCTTATTAGTGACTTTTCTTCTGTACTCAAACTGGCTATTAAAACGCCGAATGGGGGATTCATGTCATTTTGTATAAATTATTCAATTTGACAAATACCACGTTTTTTTATATGAATTCCCCATTTGGCGTTTTAATAGGCAACTTGAGCACAGAAGGAAAGACAGTCATAAGAAGAATAGAGAAACTTCTATACAAAATAAACGCTCCTGAAATAGCCATTATATTCAATAAAACCTGTATTAGTAATAATAATAATATATAATATAATAATATAAATTAATATATATTATTATTATTATTATTATTATTACCCCTGTTCCACGGAACAAGCCCTCCAAAGGGGCCATTGAGTTGAAATTCAAGTTTCTAAAGAATAGGGTGTTCATTAGAAAGAAGTAACGGATGCTAACAGGAAATACAAAAAGAAAGAAGAAAAAGTGAATTAACAAATTAATAAACAGATAACAATTAGATAAGCTCTGATTATGTAGCTGGAAATAAAGATTTCATAGTTGTTTAACTGATGCAAAATATATTTCGTTATAGAACCTTTCAGTGTCTGGTAATTAAATAAGCTTTCAAAGTCCAGCTGACGAGAGAAAAGCTACTTTTAGTATTATGCAATTAGCTAAACTCTCATCTTGTAGGCTCACAGTTTGTACCTGGCGGATAAAATCAAAGACAACATTTTGGTATTGCATCTTTCTGCATTAAATAGGCCTTAGCATATAGTAGATGGCAAAAGGAAATATTTTGTGATAGATCTTTGCAGTATTAGGAAATTAGATAGATTTCAGTATATGGCTGAAGAAAAAGAAATAATATTTTGTTTATGAACCTTTCAGTATTAGCAAAATATGTACTATATATAACATATACATACATACTATATATATATAGATATAATATATATATATATATATATATGCAATATATATATATATATATATATATATAATATATATATATATATATATATATAGATATACCATATATACACACACACACACACACACACACACACACATATATATATATATATATATATATATATATATATATATATATATATATATATATACATATATATATATATGATATATATATATGTATATATATGATATATGTATATATATATATATATATATATATATATATCGATAAAATAACTATCTTAACAGATAGTTATTTTATCGATTCAAGAACCTTGTTTCAGATGCAGGTCAACATTCTCTTATATCGTTGCCTTTATAACTTTCTTATCACGACCAAGAGCTAAGAATTTTTTCGTTAATTGAACAGGCAAAGAAACACTCCAGACCAAGAGCAGTAAAGTGCCATTTTAATTTGCAAAAAAAAAAATAAATAAATAAATAAGAATACGCAATCGAGTCTTCTGTACAACGTATAATGCTGTATGAAATTCTCCGCCACGGTCCATGAAACTCTCAGCCACAACTTTTCGCCTATGATGTTGGCACCTATAGCAGGAGCTTGGCTAACTTTTACTTTAAGTAAAAACTACTGAGGTTAGAGGACTGCAGTTTGGTATGTTTGATGATTGGAGGGTGGATAATCAACTTACCAATTTGCAGTCCTGTAGTCTCAGGAGTTTTTAAGACCTGAGGACGGACGGAAAAAGTGCCGACCGACAGACAGAAACATCTCAATAGTTCTCTTTTTACACAAAACTAAACTGGAGAAAATTGTAGAAAGAGCAACTGTCTCTTTTATTCGAGTGAGTCTGCTACACCTTGACTCTCCTGAATTAATTATTTTTTCATTCCCTCTCTCTCGCTTTCTAATTCTCTACTCAACGCTTTTGTCCATTTCCTCTCTGTTTTTGTCTTTTGTTTGTTCTTACTTCCTCTTTAAAACTGAGAGAGAGAGAGAGAGAGAGAGAGAGAGAGAGAGAGAGAGTGAACTGCCGGAAAACTAGAAAATGTTTTACTTGAGAGAGAGAGAGTGGGGGGAGCTGGAAAACTAAAAAATTGTTACTTGAAAGAAGAGAGAGAGAGAGAGAGAGAGAGGCAGAGGAAACGATTTGTACTTGAGAGGTGAGAGAGAGAGAGGAGAGAGAGAGAGAGAGAGAGAGAGAGAGAGAGAGAGAGAGGCTGGAAAACTATAAAACTTGTTACTTGAGAGTACTGATAGAGAGAAAAGAAATCATAAAATTAGACCTAATATAAATAACAATTTTACTCCTTCCTAGGACTTTGTGTTTTCATTGCGATTGAAATCACATAAGAAATACCTCAGATTTTTTTAGGTTTTTTATGAATGAAATCATTAAAAATATGTCTCAGGTTTTATAAAGTCATACCAAAATCAAAATCCTTTACTGTTTTCTATATAAAATATATATTAGTTTTGTATGACGTCATATCAAAATAAACATCCTATACTGATTTTTAATTTAAATAGCTCGTAGTTTGTTTTTAAGCACGTTGTATCAAAATCAAAATTCTATACTGATTTTTGATTAAAATACCTCTTAGTTTCTTTATGACGGTTTATATCAAATCAAAAATCCTATACTGATTTCAAAATTTTAAAATATTTCTTAGTTTTTTTTATGACGTTTATATCAAAATCCTATAACGACTTTATATATAAAATATATCGTTAGTTTTTCAACGGTTGCATCAAAATCAAAATCCTACGTTTTATATAAAAATATATATTAGTTTGTATGACGTCATATCAAAATAAACATCCTATACTGATTTTTAATTTAAATATCTCTTACTTTTTAATACTATAAAAATCAATGTCCTTTGCCGATTTCTATTTAAAATATATCTTATTTTTTTATGACGTTGTATCAGAATCCTAAACTGATTTCTCTGACTGCCAGTAAAGAGAAAACTCTCACTAACAGGTTTCTATGACTCTTTGGTTTCTTGGTTTCTGAAACCTTTATTAACCTCGAGCTCCTCAGAGAAAAATCTATTTTCCCCGTCGTTCATAAAGATTTATTGCCATGGAGAAAACGCCATTAAAGTTGGAAATCCCGTTGCTCTCTCTCTCTCTCTCTCTCTCTCTCTCTCTCTCTCTCTCTCTCTCTCTCTCTCTCTCTCTCTCTCTCTCTCTCATTGGCAATGGTGCATTCAATGCAGGTATTTTTAAAGCGGAAATGAAATGTATTGTTTTTCTTTGTGAACGGATTTTTAAATTACGCTTTGTTTGCCTTTACCTGGTTGCTTGACACATCTTCCGTGTCAGGTGATGAGGAAGATATAATATTTAAAGAGGATTTGGCTTTAATCTCTGCTGCCTTTATACAATTAAATAGCCGTTTCTATCTTACGTCAAAAGCAAGGCTTTATTTTAAAAGCCTTTAAACCTTTCAGAGAGGTCTTCTTATGATTATATTCTCTAACTTCTTTGACTGTGTTTTCTACGTATACTTTATATTACTGTCGTTATGAATTCCATTTAGGCTTTGTAGTTTTTGTTCTTTGTTTAGATTATTAGGTTTGATTTATTTTTATATGGAACAGAAATTCTATCATTTTGAAAATCACCTTCATTTTGTGTCTTTGTGATATGAAAAACCAATTTTCCGTTGTAAGATCCTCGTAGAATTCTATTTATGCTCTCACCTACCCAAAATCCCACGCCTGCGCAGTCACGACACTGTGTGTACATAGCAGGAGCCACCACAAACGAGACGCAACCGAGCAGAGTCCACTGGGAAAGGGCTTGCCAAAATCAGAGCATTATATCTGTAAAACGAACGCAGTTGAACGCATGAATATTCACGGGGCTGTTGGCTTGTCGCATTTGAATACATAACTGATTTTGCGCAGATTTTAAAACGTAACATGACAGTTGGTGCGTGGAAACCTTCATATCACGGGGTTATTCGCCCGCCAGTTACGAAGGAAAGTTGTTCAAACGTTGCAAATGATGGCACTCGAGGGTGAAACGTTTGTGTTTAATTCGTGATGAAGAGTTCATAATTCTTAAGAAAAACGTTTGCTTTTTCGTTCTTACTGAAACGTTTCTTGTTGAATTATGATTGATGTCAGTTTTTCTTAAAGAAATCATGTTGCTAAATCTAAATATGGAGTAAATACGAGGGTCAGTTGCTCAAACGTTGCAAATGAAGGAGCTTCCTGGGAGGCGAAACGTTTTTTGTTAATTCATGATGAAAAGTTCATAAGTCTTAATAAAAACGTTTGCTGTCCGTTCCTATCGAAACGTTTTTTCATAAATTATGACTAAGGTCTTTTTAATTTAATTTTGTTGTTAGTTCTAAATAAAGAATATAAATAGACAATAAATTAAAAAATCGAGTCGTTCCTTGAGGATGAATTCTTCCCTGTTCGCCTTTGACATTTTCCCACCTGAATAGCAATAGCCTTGAGCAGCTTCTTAGGCTCGTAATATTGTATTTGAAAAATTATTTCTCATGATGATGCATATAATGAGAAATTGAAACAATATCCTAATTGTTACTCCCTCGACTGAAACAGTTTCACTAATGTCATTGCATGTGACCACACCTTATTGTCTACCTAGATGAGTCTGTCTAGAGGAGTGTTCTTAGATGAGTCCTCCTAGATGAGTCTTCCTCTATAGCTGAGTCTACCTTATGAGTCTTCCTAGATGATTTTAGCTAGATGAGTCTACCTGGATGAGTTTATCTAGATGAGTATCTTGTTGAGTCTTCAGAGGTGAGCCTTTATAGATGAATTTACCTCGTTTAGTCTTCCTAGATGAGTTTACCTAGCTGATTATCAAGTTGAGTCTTCCTAGATGAGTCTTTCTAGACGAGTTTAAATAGATGAGTCTTTCTAGATGAGTTTAACTTGGTGAGTCTATCTAGATTAGTCTTCCATGATGAGTCTCCCTAGATGAGTCTACTTAGGTGATTCTATCTTAATGAGTCTATTTAGAGGGGTCTACCTAGATGAGTTTACCTAGACTCATCAAACTTAGCTGGACGTGTGAACAGTTGTAATGACGAAGTTTCTCTATCCTTTATGGGAATAATGAAGTTGCTATTTTATCGTATTCAAAACATATATATATTCTCTCTCTCTCTCTCTCTCTCTCTCTCTCTCTCTCTCTCTCTCTCTCTCTCTCTCTCTCTCTCTCTCTCTGCCGTATTGATTCACCTGGAGTGAACACGTGTCATTGTGTACGACCTGTGTGGGACGCCTTATCAATTCCAAGATAGCGTCGTGACTCTCTTTCCGAGAAATTTTATAAAGACGTGATACTTGTATCAAACGTGACGAGTCTTAACGAGAAAAAGGAGTGAGGCTGCTAAATTAATGTTGAATATCGCAGTTACCTTATGAACAAGCATATATACGTAACGTGGGTGTCAGTGTGATTTTAAACAGGGAAGGAGTGAAAACATTGTTGTAGATCCTGACAAGTGTCGGCTTTATTGCTAAGCCATCTTCAGAGGAATGAAGATGGCTTAATTACCAATAAGATAGACAACCGTCAGGATCTACAACCGTGTTTCACTTCTTCTCTGTCGTGTTTGATATATTAAGGTCACGTAAGAGTGATTATAAGCGTATATACATACATACATACAATATATACGTGTGTGTAGCCATATATAAAAAGTGACTCTGCTTCTCACCCTATACACCACTTTCAATTCTGTTTCTTTCATTAATGTATGCCTTTTTCATTTTTCCCTGTTAAAAGGCATGTTGCTAGTTTATGAAAACAGTAGCCTGAGAATTAAAAGTGTATCGATATTTCAAAATTAATTTAGTGAATTTACAGCTTGTAGTTTGTGTTAAGAATATTGTTTAGAAGAAAATATTATTGTTTAGCATAAGGATGGATCCGTATGAAAAAAAAAAAAAAAAAAAAAAAAACACACACACACACAGGAACTTAATCAGTCGACTTCCAGTAAGTAGGCTTATCTTTTTTTTTTAATAATAAACCAGAACAAAAGAAGAGAATTAATACACAACACGATAAAACTTAAACCTACATGCATCTAAACAGTACTGAAGAAAAGTCAGGGAAAACAGAACAGCATCACTGCTACTTATAATTACCATTTACAGTTGATTTCAATTGATTTCCAAATAATTGCCTATACTTATAAGTCTTTTTTTTTATTGCTATCCCTCTTCCCTTCGTTTTTCTCCTTCGCTGAGCACTGACCAATCTTACATCAGAAAAAAATAAAAGAAAAATAAAGGGACAAACCGTAAATAATAGGTCTTTTATTCTTCTCGTTAGTTGCGTCTTACAAGACGATCTTTTGTCGTAGATCTTTTCTCGCGTCGTCTTATTTCTGCATCAATTACCTTACACTAAATCACTTGGCCCTC
>NC_087206.1:9015534-9016720 GCF_015104395.2 Macrobrachium nipponense
AGACCGCTAAGTCTCTTTCACAACGTCTCAAACAGCACCAATATTCTGTGAGAACTGGGCAAATATCTTATGCATTATTTGTACATATGAGAGATTTAGATCATCCTATTAACTGGGGTCAAGCAAGAGCCTTAATCCCATGTAATGACACAGTTGAAAGGAATATCATTGAATCTTGTTTCATCAAGTAAAATAATGGAAATTTTCTATATTTAAGTCTTGGTTTATTTAACTTGATGCCTTCATAATGAAAAAAGTTGTAGATAAATATAAGCAACAAAATTAATATATTCAGTTTTTACATGTTTTGAATTGTACGGATAATTTGTAGTTTCTGTTAGGGTTAAATGTATGTTTTGGTTTGTGACCGTGTGATATCTGATAATCCTGGATTATCTTCTTAACTTTTACCCTTTTGACAATTAACCATCTGGTAATTTTGATCTGTTGTTTACCTGATAACTTTCTCTCCAATTGATTTCATCCGTTCCTTGACAATGTCTTAGTAAAGACGAAAGCGCTTGGATTTCTGACTATCATTTTTCTGTGGTATTCGCTTATTTAATGAAGTCACGTGCAACTACTGTGATTTTTTAAGCATATAGTATATATATATATATATATATATATATATATATATATATATATATATATATATATATATATATGTATTATATATATATATATATATATATATATATATATATATATATATATAATATAGAGAGAGAAGAGAGAGAGAGAGAGAGAGAGAGAGAGAGAGAGAGAGAGAGAGACTCCGCTAATGTTGTATATGGTAACTGGGCAACAATGTCTCCAATGAAAATATTAATGTAAATTTTAGATAACGCATTCAAGCAAATTTGATTTTCTGTGGATATAAATAACGTCTTTATTAGTTTTTATTCGTATTCATTACTCATACACGTATATGTATATTTATAACACCCTGTCAACCAATATTATACGCAGTTTACAAGTCGTTACTAATGCTTTTATTTTGTTGTTGTTGTTTGTTGTGGGGGGGGGGGGAGGTTAGGAAAGTCCTATGGACAATCCTAAAACGGTCTGAAAAAGGCGTTTCGCGTTGAGTTAAAGATGTAGGAATTTCAGGATAGGATATTTATGTCTTATTTGTTAGAATGTAAATGTAAAAAATAAATAGTGTGCATGTTAAACAGTACAG
>NC_087206.1:9017220-9039720 GCF_015104395.2 Macrobrachium nipponense
TGAGGGCGTGAATTAGTACGGAAATATTTCATGCAGACTTTATCTACTCTGATAATTAAGCTGAATTGCTGTAGAATATTGTAATTACTGTCACTGTGGTAGTATTCATGTTTCCTTCTCATATGAGACACGGCTTTCTGTGCATTATCGTAACCGTGGTGAAGAAAGAGCGTTTGTATGTTTATACTTTTGTAAATATACTGCTAGTTTAGTTCATGGAATGTATTGAGGGTTTAATGCTTTTTTATTCAAAAGACCTTGTCTCGTGGATGTTTATAAGAGCTCTTAGAACCAGCGCTGACATGTGGACATCTTGCTCTAAAACAGTACTATCAACAGGGCATTATGAATCTGTTCTTTAGTAACTTCGGTACTGTGGAGAGAGACGTACAAAAGCCATAAATATTTTCCTTCAGACTTTAGTTATTGTTGGAATGTTGCTTGATATGAGCCACAATCACGGAATAAGCGATAAATGTATGGCTCATTTCATTATTTCAGAGTCATGAGTTTTGAATTAATTGTTTAGATGGTAAATTTTAATGCATTACACTGGAAAACTTATAAGCACACCAAGTTGTGAATATCGTTATTTGAAGCATCCAAAATGTCAAAAGGAAATAAAACAAGATGAGCTTTATACGTATATCAAAATATTTATGTTGTTCTTTTGTATATCAAGATATTCATCAAGACTGCGCATCGTTTTACCAAAAGTATCCCCAACATTTTCTATAGATATCTAAATTGTGTCGCTTTTCCATAGTTAAACTCGCTACTAACAGATGTCACTGTTTTGCTGTGACTTCGTTTGTTAGAAATTATGCATTCCTTGGGATTCCTTGTGTGTCTCTCAGCCAATCAGGAGTCTCCTTTTACTCCCTGGTTCGAGAAGTGTGTCCTGGACACCTTTGATTGGTTGGAAGTTGTTGAAGAGCCATTACTTGGAAAGGTATTCGAGAAGCGACTTTAGTGAGCCTATTAGTCTCATTGGATGTGGTGTGTTTTAGTCGGTGGTTGAAGGTGAAACGAGTTTGCTTTATTATGAAGGTAAGTGTTGGTGGTGAAATGCGCATGAATTAGTATATTTTCCCATTATTTGAGGCAATTAGCGTCTGAGTAACTCGTACCGAAGGTTCGTTATTGAAGCGTAGGATGTAACAAATTTTCACAGGCGGTAAAGGTGTATGTATGGTAGTATGCCGCGTTGGACTAGAAATAATTTCAGTCTGTTACTACACGGCTAAAATTCATCGGTAGGTTTAGTTCGTAAAATTACGTGGTCACAAAAGGAAGAGGGTGGGAGTGGTTCAAACTTGCTCTTAATGTTAAATACAGCTAAAGTTATTTGCCCATTCACGTTTAGGTATGTATGGTGCAGATCGTGGTGTTAAAATATTTTCGACTTTTACATGTAGGAACTTCAAAAGCAAATTCTCTGTCGGCGTTGATTTAATTAAGCATACAGAACTCAGTGGTTGATGTTTCTTGGGGATCAAATATTCAGATATGGGGCACGTGAACATGGCTAAATAGGTTCGTGGAGTGTCGCTATACTGACAGGAATTTTTTCATTTTACTGAAGGGGATTTTTCACCAGAAATCTTGTGTTACACGGAATATTTAATTTATTTTTTTCTTTTTTTAGCTTCCAACCGAAAAACAAAAAAAATTACTGGATATTAACTTTCCAGTAGGTCAATTGATGTCTTAAGGCAGTGGTGTTCAGCTCGACTAGTCCAAATTGTACCTTGCAGAGCAGGCCCGTACCGAGGGCGGGGGTGGTGGAGGCGGGGGGGGGGCGAGGTCTGACTATCCTTTTCATTGAGCTATAATTGCAAAGTAAATAAAAAAAATTTAAGTCAAAGTATATAACAAAGTAATATGCATATTATAGTTAACATAAATTATCTTATCAATAAAAATTTAGAAATATTCTAGAATTTCAGTGCAAACTTTCAACATCATAGGTAAAATCATGTTAAACATTAAGGTCAGTACTTTGAATAACATCTAATCGGATAGAAAGGCATAGACCGCATACCCAATTTTTCTTAATATAGCTAAAATAATATTTTAAAGTATTTTATCTTGTATATACCTATATATGCAGTGATATAGTAGAAAAAGTCCAGTTTTGGGAAAAAAAAAACGACCCGCCCCCTTCCCAAAGAAACGGTACGGGCCTGCAGAGTTTTTTACTTGGGTATCCGGATGTGATTTTTCTTTTTTGGCGGTAAAAATTTAAACGTGTAAAGTTTATTGCTATCCTTTTTCTTAAGAAGGATGGGGAAATTACTGAAAACTTGAGATAGTACTTGTTAAGCAGCTTTAAAGTCATAATTTTACACATGACTAAACTAGCCTTCGTGCCAACCCTCCACCCTCTCCCCCTCCACCCGCAACCGCCTCACACCTCGTCAATTCAAAAAAACTCCCTCCACTCCTTAGTTAAATTTTACTGGAATGCTTTTTCTTCGGTAAACTGTGCGGACTAGTTTTAAGTGAACAAGAAGTTTTCTTATTTGAACCTAAAAGTGGGAAGCAAGAACTCGTTCATATTTGACTTAAGTGTAACCTTAATTGCGTGAATGACTCGACCTTAGTGCGTAACGAGAGAAAACGGTAGATCTAGGCAGGATCCTGGATCTAGGGTACCTATCCGCGGCGGCCCAAACTATGGCAGTTGCCGTTTTGGTAATTCTTCAGAAGCAATCCGCACTGGATATTAAAATAAATAATCACCGACATGGAAAGAGCATGTGAAAAGCAATATAAAAAGTATAGTTATTATATGAGAGATTGAACGGGTGGAATTAAATGAGCTTGATAAGTTTTTACCTCAAATTTTTCCTAAGTCGGGAGAGGTGTTTCCTCTACGGTAATGTTTACTTTTAATGAGCCCTCTAACTTACTTTCTTATGCAAACAAAAGCAGTTCCAGTTACTCATTATTGGCTGAGAGGTGACATCGTTATGACGTCATGGTTTCATAACCAATTACGAACGACTTTAGTCGATAACTAAGTTTCACTAGCATTTCAGCGCAGTAATAAAGTTACCTGTCCAGTGTCCACTGGTATCCTTGTTTGACTGAATACTCGAATAATGAAGCAAAAACCGGCATTTAGTCTTCCTGTAGCTATGGCAGAGGCAGTGGCTGGCCCTTCTGGCATTAATTTTGACAGACCTTCGATTTCCTACCAATTGTTTGCAGTGCAATGTGGGTTACGGGGAATTTTATCATTGTCTAGTGGTGGTGGTAAGAAGTTGATTGAATATGCTCAGGGACATAATTTAATTCTACAGCCAAAAAAAGTGTTGTGGAGCTATTTGTCGGATAGACTACAACAGGAACGCCTTTAGGTGTGATCGCTCTGTAGTGACGAAAGGACGTCTGCGTAAGCGATGCGACTCCCAAATCCATCAGTCACGGTAAGTAGCCTTACTGTAAATCCTGTGGCTAGTGCGCGCAGCGCAACATTACCTCTTGCCGTACATGCCGTGCTTGCCAAGAATCTTTAAATATGCGGATAAGGTGCGAAGCGCCGTTCCGCTACGGCCTTACTGACAGCACACACATCGATGGTCGCCGATATGTAGTCGCTCCCTACTTTGTTTGTTGTTGTTTTGGTATCGCCGCCATATTGGCTTTGGTGTTCTTCCGCCGATTTCGGTCGCGGTCTAGTGGGCCTGCGAATCAGTAGGTGCTCCCAATTATTATTATTGCTGCAAAGCACTCCTTTCTGGTTGTTTGCGTAAGAAAAACAAGTTAGAGGGCTCTTTAAAAGTAAACATTACCGTAGAGGAAACACCTCTCCCCGACTTAGGAAAAATTCGAGGTAAAAACTTATCAAGCTCATTTAATTCCACCCCGTTCAATCTATCATATAATGACTATGCTTTTTATATTGCTTTTTCACATGCTCTTTCCATGTAGGTGATTATTTATTTAAATATCCAGTGCGGACTGCTTCTTTACCGCAGTTTTTCTATGCAGTTTGCCTACTGAAGAATTTTAAGTAATATTTATTCGGACGACTGTAATTAACCCCCAGGGGTCAGTACTAAAGGTAATACTTCAGAAGCACTCCGCACTGGATATTAAAATAAATAATCACCTACATGGAAAGAGCATGTGAAAAGCAATATAAAAAGTGTAGTCATTAATGAGAGATTGAACGGGGTGGAATTAAATGAGCTTGATAAGTTTTTACCTCGAATTTTTCGTAAGTCGGGAGAGGTGTTTCCTCTACGGTAATGTTTACTTTTAATGAGCCCTCTAACTTACTTTCTTACGCAAACAAAAGCAGTTCCAGTTCTACTCATTATTGGCTGAGAGGTGTGATGACATCGTTATGACGTCATGGGTTTCATAACCAATTACGAACGACTTTAGTCGAAAACTAAGTTTCACTAGCATTTCAGCGGAGTAATAGTTACCTGTCCAGTGTCCACTGGTATCCTTGTTGACTGAATACTCGAATAATGAAGCAAAAACCGGCATTTTGTCTTCCTGTAGTTATGGCAGAGGCAGTGGCTGGCCCTTCTGGCATTAATTTTGACAGAGACCTTGGATTTCCTACCGATTATTTGCAGTGCAATGTGGGTTACAGTGAATTTTATCATTGTCTAGTGGTGGTAAAGAAGTTGTGATTGAATATGCTCAGACATAATTTAATTCTAAAGCAAAAAACTGCGAGTGTTGTGGAGCCATTTGTCGGATCGACTACAACAGGAACGCCTTCAGGTGTGATCCGCCACGGTAAGTAGCCTTACTGTAACCCCTGTGGCTAGATCGCGCAGCCCAACATTACTTCTTGCCGTACATGCCGTGCTTGCCAAGAATCTTTAAATATGCGGATAAGGCGCGAAGCGCCATTCCGCTACGGCCTTACTGACAGCACTCATAAATCGATCGTCGCTGATATGTAGTCGCTCCCTACTTTGTTGTTGTTTTGGTATCGCCGCCATATTGGTTTTGGTGTTCTTCCGCCGATTTCGGTCGGCGGTCGAGTCGCCGTGTTTAGTACTGGCCCTTGGGGGTTAATTACAGTCGTCCGAATAAATATTACTTTAAATTCTTGTTCAGTGGGTAAAATAACATAGGAAAATGTCAATTGCCATAGTCTAGGCCACCGCGGATTGCTTCTGTAGAAATACCGGGGAAAGCCCTCTTGAATGAATGGCATTGGTATTATACATACCTTTTCCACCCTATTGATTACTAGACAAAAGACACTCATCAGGGCTGATATGGTACTCGGGTAGTATTACAAAATTTAAATACTTACAAATAAGTATATAGGGAAATGACAATGTTGAGTAGGAATTACCCATTAAAATATTGCACTGCAGTTTGTCTAAAGTATCATAGCAGTTGGTACTTTCAGTGTTAGGAGTTTTTCTAGAATTCGTATTGTCTATGCTGTTTTTACATTTTTCTTCAAACTTGGATTTGTCTTGTTTCTAATGGTTGAATAGAAAGATGTAAAAACTCGCTCCACATTTTTACTCTTACCACTAAACATTGTTCTGAAATTTGTATGTTTAGTGGAATTAGCTTTCAGCTTTAACAATAAAACCTTGATGATTCTCTTACCTCGTCTGCGTCTCCCAACTTTAGGAATAAACATAACTTAGTTTCCAATATAAAAAGGTTCATAAAAACACTTATTTACACGCTGCATCCACATTTCAGTGTTCGCTGGTAGAAGTTTACCGGCAATGAACAGGGACACCGACATGTCCGGAATATATGGTTGCAACGTACATAGTGGGTTTTATGAGCCTTGATCTTCATCGTATGTTGTTGAATTACAGTAAAAGTCTCAAACTAGTTTGTTTGTCATAGTACTATATAGTTTACAGTTTAATCGTGTAAACGTAAGTGCTGAGGCTCGAGTTGAAGAAATTGCCTAGCAGTTTTTTTTACAAATGAAGATTTTGAGAAGTCTAGTATTCAGCAAGTGCGTACTAAGGTGACCCAAAATGGCTGATTTGCAGCAGTGTTGGCTGCCATATACACCAAATTCCACAAAGTTTGTTTGTTCGCTCTCCACAATGATCGTTTTCATTGAAGTTGTACAGATTAAAATTTGATATTGTATAGGTATAAGTTTTGTAAATGATTGCTACACTGAATGTGGAGCGTTACTGTCGCTGGATACAGACAAATACTAAGCAACTTTCCATTAATTTTACAAATGGGAATTAGGGTATTTTTGTTTTCAAGTTGCATGGAACCAGTGGTTATTCAGCAACGGGACCAAAGGCTTTACGTGACTTCCGAACCACGTCGAGTGTGAACTTCTATCACCAGAAATACATCTCTACCTCTCATTGGAATGACCGAGAATCGAACTATCGGCCACCCAGGTGGCAGGCCAAGACCATACCGATCACGCCACTGAGGCGCTGAATTAGGGTATGATTAAAAGGCTTGGTTTTGAAGTCCATTCTAAAGTTTTTGCATTATTTTTACAAATTTGCAGTTAGTCCAGAGGTCTATGGTTTTATTTAAAACCAGTGAAATTTTCACGGTCGGTTCTTGATATTTAGCGAAAGTTCCTTTAGCTTAGCAGGGACAGCAATCAGCAAGGAAACTCAAAGCTTTATCGTGATTATGAGCAAAGCATAAGAGCTAATTAAGTCAGTTTTTTTTATTAGTTGGTTATTTATAATGAGCCAAAGAATCTAGAGTAGCTTAATGAAAATATTCAAAGGTTTTGATATATAATAAAACACCGGTTGCTCAAACACATTGCTTTTACTGATATCTGTGCCAACCTTAGGACTACACATAAGTTCAGGAACTGATAAGCGTGGTTTTATAGTATAAAGTTTAATGCTACTCATTTTGCTAGTTTTATCTTAGCCGCTACTCAAATGTGGAAGAGTTCGCCAAGTACAGTTGCAGAATATTCTGGTCTGTTGGAATGTGGGTGCTCTCCGAATTCTGGTGCGTCTCTAATCCCTTATTTTTATCACTTTGTAGGAATTCTAAAATGCCTCTCCCTGTTGACGGATTTCCTTCTCTACCCTTCTTGGCCCGAGATAAATCCGTCGAGTCTGTAGATTGTCCAGGAGGGTTTTCAGCTGATGACGTGCAGGAGAAATATTCTTTTGTGAATGTATTTTCATTACATAAAGTAAGTTTCATTAACAGACTGAAACCTTCAACCTTCAAAATGAAAATCTAATTAATTTTTTTTCCAGGAAATAAAATTCGTTTCGAGGAATATTCCAAAAAGAATTTATCAAGATAAGTTACTATAGTGTCTGGGGAACAAAGTGGCTGAAATAAACCAACGACCGTCTTTATAGGAAGATCCTAACGAGAAGTTCTGAGAAAGGAAGTGGCAACAAGATTAACCTTTGTAGATTTGGTGAATGTATAAAAAGAACTAGGTACCTAATGTGATAAAGGTCAGGTTAAACCCTATCAATTTTTTTTTGTGGGGTGGGGTGTGGGTAAAGTTTTCCTTATATGAGCTTTAACTTAATTGCTTAATGTATTTTTTTTTTTCTTTTTAAAGTTACTAAAGTAAAAAATCTTTACTCCTATAGAATGGCAGTAAGTAATTGTTTTACTCAAATTTTTTTTATAACTCATACGAATTGCTTTCAATTACTATTTTTTTCAATAAATCTGTTGGTTTAAAGGACTGGGTTGCTTTTTTCTCTCTCTCTCTCAGAAATAGATGGAGGGTACAGTAGCTGACTGCTATCAGCGGATTTTCAAATAATTCTGGATTGTTAACTTCGGTTAAAATGTTAGTATTAATGCTTGAATGTTGGGGTAAACGATAAAAGTTGGCAACGACCAGTATTTAAGGTTCTATCCAGGCTTTGGTATTCAATAGATAACGTTTTTAGTGAAAGGCTACATGCATATGGTTTAAGACCAAACATCCAGTGTAAAATTTACTAAAGTATATTTTTCTTCAGACCTAAAATGTTGTAATTTGACTTTAGACAGATGCTCGTAAATCCTTGTATGAAGCGGGCGTTAAGCGTTCAAGCAATTTAAGTAAAACCAAAATTTTAATAACTTAGTTCTTGCAGGTGGAAAATGCTCCTAAAGGCCTGTCCACACGACCGGGCCTGATCGGCGTGCTCCGGGGTTGACGGGCAAATTCTGGCGGACTTATCCGTGAATGTTGTCCACACGGGTGAGGCGATGTAGAGGTGGGCGTGCCCGACGATGCCAGTAGTGTGTTCAGTGCGGTACGATAAACATGGTGCCTACCGCAAAGAAGAAGATAGTGCAGCATGATAATTGCTGTGTGTGTGATGAAAAAGAAGAAAATATGGTGCAAAGAATGGCTCGGTAAAAGAAATGTATATGGTTAACGTACGTCTGCCAGGGTCGAAGCTCAAGCCATCGGGCACCACCATGGTGATTTTGCTACAAGACCCATCGGGCAATTTGACGGTTTGCCCGTCAAGTGTGCCTGTTAGGGGAAGTCCGCCGATCAGGCCCGATCGTGTGGACAGGCCTTAACCCGTCTATAGTATGAACTAGCGAACTAATTCTGTTGCCTCAGCGGGAGACATTACGCTTTTAGTGAAGCGAGAAGCAACTACACTTTAATGAAGACTAGATTCTTGGAAGCATAAATAGATACCATGGATTAAGACGAATATTAAATAACAGTATTTGCAGTGGATAGTATCAACCGTAAAGAAAGAGGATCAGACTCATTCGAAATACAAGAACGATACTATTTTTGAGATTTTGATGTACATTTTCAGTTTTGGTAACCTGTTGTATGATGTTGAAAAATGGACTAAAAATTATTTGGAATTTTATTTTTATTTTTTAGACTGGATACTATTAAACTGATAGTTGAAGGGTCCAAGTTACTCAATTGAGTCAGTGGCAGTAATTGATGAGTCCAGTTGCTAATTTAAGACCGTAATTGATATTAATTGTGGCCTTAATCTCTAGTCCGTTCTGGCCGTAATTAATCTCTTAAAGCAATTGTTCACTAGTACTTCATTCTTGATATGTATTTGGAAGTTGTGACAATCCAATCCATTTTGTTGTTGTTCTAGCTTGGATTATTTTATGACTGACACCTGAATGCAACATTTAATCAGTGTTTACTAAACCCGAGGTTGTAAATTAACAATAGCCTATTCTATGTTGCAGGTGTGAGGTCTGATACACTTGTGTAAAGCAGCCGAGAAGGAAGCTTTAAATTTATACCTGGGGAATTAAAGTCATCGAAAAAAGAAGTCAGCTCGGTCGTTAACCAAACACATTGATTTCGTCCCTCTGTTTCATATCTCCTGAATTTCTTCATCTTGTCCAAGGAAGGAACAATAGCAAAGGCTGATAAGGTTTTTCGTTCCACTTGGTTTCAAGAAAGTGGTAAAGAGCAAGTTGATAATCATTGACGCTTCAATACGCAAACACCTGCTTAACTGATTTCTTCCGGTTTATTTCTTATCTCCTGAATTCCTTCACCTGGACTAAGCATTTCTTCGCATTTCTACTGTCCTTCCTAACTGCACTGCAGATAAAATGCTTGAAGACTCAAGTTACTAGAAAACTTCGTATTAAGAAACTTTTTTCAGTAAGAAGTGAAACATTCTCCAAAAGTCTTTAGGCTTCTTTCAACTGTGCTATTGAAGGCATTTCTTCATATTCCTACTTCCTTGGTCAGGGGGGAAATACGAAAACTAAGTGATAAAAATTTATATCTAAACCCTATGTCTAAAAGTCCTCATTAAAATTTTAAGATTAAAACAAAAACTCGCCTTTCCATTATCTAAGAAGTTACAACATAACATAACTTATAATTACTTTTATTTGGGAGAGAAATTAAATAAGACTACCATAACATTCTAATTTCATGCCCTTTTCATTAAATACTGGTGTTGAGTTTTCCTCGGTTGAAACTGTTAGTCTGCTTCATTGTCTTCTTACTGCTTTCTTGTCATAACAATCAAGGAGAGATTTTATCTTTCGTGTTCCTTTGTGTATTATCCTTTTCTCCTGTTACGGCTCTTTTCTCCTGTTTAAATAATCTGCTTGCTTATCATCTGACGCCCTACTTCGTGTTCTACTTGTAACCGAAGATCACACGCACTTTCTGTGACAAGATTACTTTGTCACAGCAGACCAGCGTAAATTGTCTTTACGCCAAATAGTTTTACACCAGCGTAAATTGTTCTACCTTGACACATCTTAGACATTGCCGTGCGCGACTTTTTATAACAAACCTTTCTGCAGCCTTCCCTCTTTGAAATATGCGGCAACTGCCAGCAAACCTGAAAAAATGTTACAATTATTTCTGGTACTAAAGGCCGATTGTTTGTGTACAATTATCTGGTACTAAAGGCCGATTGTTTGTGTACAATTATTTCTGGTACTAAAGGCCGATTGTTAATGTGGAGTTTTACTTTACGTTGCATGGAACCATTGGTTACTGACCAACGACTTCACGCGACTTTCGAACCACGTCGAGAGTGAACTTCTACTCTGCCCCTCAGTGGAGTACCCGAGAATTTAACTCGGTCACCGTAGTGGCGGGCCAAGACCATACCGACCACGCCACCGAGGCGCTGAAGTCACATTGTAATTTGTTAATTTAATTTTCAAGCCTTTCAAATACTAATTCAAACTTCATTCCTAAAGTTTTTTTATAACACTAGTCTTAATACTTAGTCCTAAAGTTTTTATAACACTTAGTCTTAATACTTTGTCATGACCACTTTCTTCATGACAATCAGATTCATAAAATATTAAAAGAAATAGGGCTGGAATGGACTGATGAAACTGTAACAACCAAAGGACTGGGTGTAAAAAAAAATACTTAAAAGTACCTTCGCCTAGTTTATTATACAAATTATGTTACATATGTACAATGAGTACAGGTTTTAGAAAGCAAAAGAAATAAATTTACACTTATCACAATTATGTAAAATACACTCCCAATAAGTTAGTTAAATTCCTTTAAGTTCCAAAGCATCAACTGACAAGAAAATCTAAATCGGCAGCAATACTATTAGTTACAATAAAACCAGCAGTAATAATAAACTTAAAAAGTCGACAACAGAATACAATGCAATAATGAAAGATGGCATATAGTGCATTAAAGAAAAGCCACATTCTTGCTCATTACCAACAGATAACTAGTAAAACATACAAGAGCCATACACTTGCTCATTTACAACCAATATAAGTAAAAATACAAGAGCCATACACTTGCTCATTACCAAACAATACTAGTAAAAATACACTGAAATCTATAAGAACCACAATCCAAAATTCTCGAAGCCGACCATGAACATCATGTTCAATGGCGACAGCTTTGAAGCTGCCACAGAAGAATACTTCTTCTGAACAGGGGGCTATGGGTTAGCCACCACCTCTTCCTCAGGAACTGGGATTGATGCCATCCTCAACGATCTACAACTACTGCACCAAAATCCATCACCAGCAACCAGGTGATCCTCCAAAACTGCTGCTGCGGTGGTCTCAACAGAACATTGTCGAGAACCTGCCGATCTGCTTTCCAAAACCTGACTGACTCTTGTCACTCTCAACGTGCCAAAGTAATCTAGTCTCCCAACTAAAAGAGGGCAGTTAAAAAATTGAAACTTAGTAGTTTCAAAGTCAAACAACCTGACACCTCCACACTTAAAAAAATTTTACAAAGAAAAATTTTTTTTTTCAGATTATACTTTCACACACCCCAAGGATGCTACAGAACCACCAGCCAAAACAAGACCCAATCCTGGCAAGGTCGCCATTTATGTAATGACCACTTTCTTCATGACAATCAGATTCATAAAATATTAAAAGAAATAGGGCTGGAATGGACTGATGAAACTTACCACCAAAGGAGTGGGTGTAAAAGAAAATACTTAAGTACCTTAGCCTAGTTTATTATACAAATTATGTTACATATGTACAATGAGTACAGGTATTAGAAAGCAAAAGAAATTACACTTATCACAATTATGTAAAATACACTCCCAATAAGTTAGTTTAATTCCTTTAAGTTCCAAAGCATCAACTAACGAAAATCTAAATCGGCAGCAATACTATTAGTTACAATAAAACCAGCAGTAATAATAAACACTTAAAAAGTCGACAACAGAATACAATGCAATAATGAAAGATGGCATATATTGCATAAAAGAAAAGAGCCACATTCTTGCTCATTACCAACAGTTACAAGTAAACATACAAGAGCCATACACTTGCTCATTTACAACCAACTACTAGTAAAATTACAAGAGCCATACACTTGCTCATTACCAAACAATACTAGTAAAAATACACCGAAATCTATAAGAACCACAATCCAAAATTCTCGAGGCCGACCATTGAACATCACCATGTTCAATGCGACAGCTTTGAAGCTGCCACAGAAGAATAATACTTCTGAACAGGGGGCTATGGGTTAGCCACCACCTCGTCCTCAGGAACTGGATTGATGCCATCCTCAACGATCGACTACTGCTGCACCAAAATCCATCACCAGCAACCAGTGATCCTCCAAAACTGCTGCTGCTGTGGTCTCAACAGAACATTGTCGAGAACCTGCCGATCTGCTTTCCAAAACCTGACTGACTCTTGTCACTCTCAACGTGCCAAAAGTAATCTAGTCTCCCGACTAAAAGAAGAGAGGGCAGTAAAAATATTGAAACTAGGTAGTTTCAAAGTCAAACAACCTGACAACTTTAACACTGCCTTAATACTTTAACACTGCTTTTCTTTAATAAATTATCGCACAAGAGCTGTGCTAAAATAATAAAAATAAAATTTTTTCATTAACTACTACTGCGTAAAAATACCTCTGTAAACTGTTTTCCATTGCTACAAAGTCAAAATAATATACTCTAGTGCGTATGAATTACATTAATCCTTGAGCTGTATTTATTAATGTTAATCTAGATTAAAGTTACCTTCCGAAAATAAACTTACGCAAGAACTCCTAAACTAGGATAGATGTAATTTAACCAAAACTAAAACTAATATTAACTTAGCAAAAACTCCTGAACTAGTAGATGTATAATTTCAGCAAAATTTCCTGAACTAGTCTATATATAATTTCAGCAAATATTTCTAACTAGTAGATACACAATTTCTGCAAAACTTCCTGAACTAATATATATACATAGTTTCAGCTAAAACTTCTGAACTAGTAGATACTCAGCAAAAAATTTACGAACAAGTATAGATACTATTTAATTATATCAAACATTTCTGAACTAGTACACTTGCAATTTTAGCAAAAATTCCTGGCCTAAAGCTGTCTAAAATTCAAGAACCCTAATGAGAAAAAAAAGTGAACTGATGGCGAGGATCCGTAAACTTATGTCAATGACATATGAATGTTAAACAATTATGAGATTTCCAAAACTATACAGAAAAAACTGCCTCAGTATTCAGTTAAATATCCTCCGTATTCAGTTAAATAAATATTTAAGTTTTTACCTTGATTGATGTACTTTAGGTAAAATAACTGTGGTATGAAGTAGTCTTAACGCTTCACGTATTGTCTTCCGTGTAATGTCCTCAAGTTCGCTCTACACCTGAAAGAAAAGCAATATCTATATAACCCACTTCAAAGAAATTAAGGTCATAGTTAAAAGGTTCGCCAAAACATTGGGAAATTGTCTACACCCAAAGGTAGGTACTATTAAATGTGTTACCTTTAAAATATGTAATGATTAAAAGTTCACCATACAATGAGATTAATTTTAACAACAAAATTATATAAATACAAAAAATGCAAAAAACGCTAATACTTACCGGGAATGCTTAAGGTGGCTTTTAAAGTAACAGCTGGTTAATTCCAGAATTATTCATAGTTTGAAACATGCCCTGCTTTGTAGTCACGCTGCCCTTTACTTGTGCCCCTCCCCTTCTCCATTGTTGCTTTGCTCTGTACTTATTGCCTTTGCCTTGCTTTGCTGTTGCTCTGGTCTATACGTACGTTGTGCCTTTATGCCGCTCGCATATTCCTGAAGTCTGGATGGAAATAGACCTCCTCGAATATTAGAACCAACCAGAGCGTGTTTTGGAGCGGTGACGTTGTGAGACTCCGCCCTCCTTAGTGTTACCACCTATAAACTTTTCTTAATTCTTGCAAAAGCCCCAGTTTTGAAAATATTAATCTTATATAATACATTATAACATTGGTAAATATATTAATTACAGATGCATACAGAATATGTATCAAGTATGCTGTACCAGTTAGCATTTACGCTGGAGCTTATCATAAAAAGGTACGGAGAGTGAGTACGCAAGGTATATGGCACCATTACTCAAGGTAAAAAAAACTGCATGTGCTGTTCCTGTTCTGTAACTTCTGTCGAATTGATTGAGTAGTCTATAGTCCTCCTAGTCGTTGTTTTCGTCGTGTTACACTTGTACTTTAGTCACTATGGAGTGTACAAGAAATCCCGAGTTGCTAGATTTTGAAGGCAGTGGCTTCCCTAATATTATTTTGCAGAAAAATGAAGATTTCGTGTGCTTACTAACTAATGCTAAATCAAGGGAAGATTTCCACAAGTGGAGAGAAATATTCAACATCAAGAATTGTATGTGAAAAATCTTTTGTATATAATAAACTTTTGTATAAAATAATCTTTTGTAAATAATTTGTTTTTTCCCTTATATTCCAAGCTATGCAGTTGATTTTAAAATTTACAATGAAATATCAGCAAAGGAAAGCTTTTTGGTATCCGAGGCTGCAATGGTAATATGTTTAATACAAGCATAGCAAAAATTTTGCAAAGTTTAGGATATCTGCACAACAAAACCTGAGCATGGCCTTGGTTGTAATACACAGCGTAAATTTGTGCTTTAATACATATCTGTGCAAATTGAAAATTTTTTCTGGTATATTTTTCTTTGACTAGAATGAATTTGCTACTCATTTCCGTTGGATATTACTAAAAGAATGTTTTTTTTTTATTGCAACATAGATTTACCCCAGCAACTAAAATAAAGGTCTATATTTCCTGTCTCACACCATGTATACTTCCGAACATGAATTACCATCCGTATTCTAGCCTAACCTGACTAAATATTTAAATTTCAAAAACATTGAGTAAAATCTACAAAATAGAAAATATATATGTATATAAGCACCAAAGAACAAATCAACTTGCAGAAGACATATATGATCAACAGGGCAAAATTTGTGCATTTTGAGGGGTACAATTATTCCAAATAAAATTCAAAGTAACAAAAATTTTAAACTGTCAGCCTACTTCATGTAATAAATGCCTAAGTGTCGAGGCCAATATGAGTAGTCGAGTCATTTTTTCAATGGTGAAGTATTACGTAACGAAACAGCTGATTGCCAGGGGATCATAGTCCTCCTGTCGAGGCCAATATAAGCAGTTAAGTCATTTTGCAACGAGTGAAGTATTACGTAACGAAACAGCTGATTGACATGGGATCATAGCCCTTCTGGTGTTTCATTGAGCAATGTTGCCAGCCAGATGCCTTGCGTATCTGTACTTTTTTGTAATAATTATATTTGCCAATATTATAACCTCTCAAGATTATTCTCAAAACTGGTGCTTCTGCATGAATTATTATGTAATGAAGCGGCTGATTGTCATGGGCATGGCTTTCTGGGGGTTTCATTGAGCAATGGTCCCATATGCCTTGCATATCTCAGTAACTTATGATGCATAAGCGATAGCGTAAATATTAGCTAGTACAACAGTTTATACATTTTCTGTATACATCTACAATAAACTATTCACCAATATTTAAACCTATCATATAAGATAAGATTAATATGACTTGCTTCTGCAAGAATTCAGAAAAGCTTATACGTGGTAGCGCTAGAAGGGCGGAGTTTCACGACGTCACCGCTACAAATCACGCTCTGATTGGTTCTAATATCCGAGGTGGTCTATTTCCATCCAGACTTCAGGAATATGCGGCCCGCTCTGCTATCTCTCTGCTCTATACGTACGTTGTGCCTCTGCCCTGCTCTAATGTCGTTTGCTCTATACGTACTTGTCGGTTTACTATGCACCTTGTGCCTGTACCCTGCTCTGCCTCTAGATCGAGTGAACTAAATCCAAATGTTTACCTTGACAATTGTACTCAAGGTATAATAGATGTGGCACGAAGTATTCCCTTTACTTCAAATTGAAGTGTAACCTGACACCTGAAAGATGTATCTTCAATTAGAATCTAGTACAGCTAGAGTTGCAAAAGTCTTACAGTAAAAGTATCTCCAAAATACTACGTAGTTTTTGTCTACACGAAAATGCCATGAAAGATCTTTTAAATATACGGATTACAGCTTAATATCCTTCACAATTCACTGGAAAATATAAAGATTTTAAAATTAAAGTTGCCAAACAAAAACCCCCATTAAGAACATTTGAAAGTATTCCCTAAATTCACAGCAGGTTAATTCCAGAACTACCCGGATTTAAAACTTGCACTTGCATTTCAACTACTTCATAGTTCTTATTAGTACTACGTATATGTATTGCGTTTCAACTATTTCATAGTTATTAGTACTATAAACTGGACTCCAACCACACTAAAAATTCATTAACTGATCGAATTCCCACAGTGAAAAGTAAGAAACCAACAACAGATCGCAAACAAAATCCCCGCAAACTAAATAAAGTAAGAATCATTAAAAAGAAAAAAAAACTTCCAAATATTAACATTTAAACTTTACTAAAGCCTACACTAAACAGCAATAAAAAAGTTATTCCTTTTAGGCCATATATTAAATTTAATTAAAAACTAGCCTTTAAAAGTATTCCACAGCCAAATTTAATTAAATTTCACCTCTATCTGAATAATTGCAGCACTCAATTTTAATGATTTGAATCCCTTTGAGGAAGTAATGTTCCGCACTCAGTACAGAAGCCATGTTTCAGTTTAATAACATACGCCATGGATCTGACTTCCCTGCAAATTTTAGGGAAATAATTACACTAAAATGCATCGAATAAAGTTCTAAGTTATCCTAAAAAAATTAGATAACACAATCAGTAAAACAAAACTTGAAAATAATTAACTTTCCTCACAAAACTGTGACTTAAACTTATGACAAGACTCATCCTAAAGCCCACAAGTGTAGTGAAGTTTGGGTTGCAGTTGAAGTCCTGGGCCGAATTGGTACTTCGCCTTAAATTCACTTTTAAATTTCTACAAAAGCTTGTAAATTTGGACTTTCTCCAATTTCACTGCTCTACGAGGAACAAGGCTTCCATATGATAAGAGGCCATAATACAGTAAACTACTGTTATCAACTATGGATACAAAAATTCATTACAAATGGCAAGACTAACACTTACACAAGGGATAAAGCTATAGCAATTAAAACCGTAAAGTTTTAGTTTATATCACTTCCTTGCTAAAAAAAATCAATTTAGTTCAACGTCACTTTCACTTTGAAAGCTTTAGGAAGCTATAAATCACACAACACCCTATCATACTAACGTAGTCAGTACACTGCAGTGTAAACTGTTACAGTATACAATACTAACCATGAGCATTTTCATCCAAGTCAAATTTTTGGGTAATTCTACAGAAAGGCAACTCTGGATGCAGTGTCAAGTACCAGCCCCTCGGGATGAACCTAAAAACAAAATGCAATATTCTCAAAATACCTATTCTCAGTTATTCACGTACTTCTTTATAAACTTATTATATTGTTAAACTTTTATAAACTAAATTTGTTACTCTGTAAATTACCGAAATTAGCTAAGCCCGCCGAGGTCATAACCTTAGTATAAATTTTACTCTTACACAACACTTAAAACTATTCACAAAATAGTCACAAAATCCGGGATAAAATTCTACCAGTAGAAAACCACCTGGGTAGTCAGAGTTTCAAGATTGTTAAACTGTTAACTTCAAGTATCAATAATGCTTAAGCAATCAAGCTGGTATGAAATCTCCATACATTTATAAAAAGTATTTTCCTGACCAGTTGATACCCTTATCCTCATTTTCTGCATTAGGTTCTCTAAACTACCAATATCTAGAATAGATGGCATCCTATCTAAAAAGTAATCTTATTTTACCATGAAAGGTAAAACTGCCAATGCACATTCTTTCTGAACTTTTAAATTTAGCCTGTAAAGTAACTAGCACGAAACCAGTGCCGTAACTAACCACTGCAACAAAATCTTAAAATAATGAACTTAACAATGCAAATGGAGCTCATTCTGAACACAATTTTAACAGGGAGAAAATCAGTAAGTTGCAAACTGGATATTTTTTCACTCCTTACAGCAATCCCGTCTCATCCAGCAGCATTTGTCACGGAAGTAAAGAAAAAGCCAGGTAATTTTCCATGATCTAAAAAAAAAAAAAAATCATTTTCCATGACAACTAACCCTCATCCTCAATTCACGATTCGAACACTTAAACTGGTTCCTAGCTCAAGTTACAAAACCTATATTTTAGCGAATTAATTATCTAGCACTCATATTTTTCAATTACAAAATCTAAACTGAAACCATCTGCATAACTAATTTGTTACCTTAAGAATATGAGTAACACTAGATACACGCTTGCATATACGAACTGCGATTGCGAAAATCTCCGCTCACAAGAAAACCACCAAATCATGGGTAAATTAGAGAGAGAGAGACGAGAGAGAGACGAGAGAGACGAGAGAGAGAAGACGAGAGAGAGAGATAGAAGAGAGAGAGAGAGAGAGAGAGAGAGAGAGAGAGAGACCTAAATTAAAATCTAATCATGAAAATGAAAAATCTGTAGTTAGTTTTATAGTTAAAGGAAACTAATCGTAATTTCGTGCAATGGCGTACAGCAAAACTTAAAAATTGTGCCAGCTACAAGGTATCCTCGAGTAACGTGATGCCATCGGAAAGTCACCTATAAAATCTATAAAAACTGCTCAAATACCCTAAATCCCAAATACGGAGAACCATACCGTAACCATCAACGAAAGACAGTGAACATACCCAACTCGAAGCACAGCACCAAATCCCCGGACCACAGGACTAACGAAAGAGGAAACAGTTATAGTCTATAAAACCTAAAACTTTCACGTAAATAATTCACAAACTTGTTACAACCATTCTGCATCACTAGGCAAACTTCTTGCACCCAAGACTACAGCGAACTGTTGCCGGGGTGAAGAACTAACAAAAATCAAGGACACGAGAAACTTGAAATGTTAGTTACGGAGTCCATGGATGGCAAGTTGCGCCATCTGAATTTATACTTCATAATCATTTTTACCAAAGCAAGATTTTGTCTCAATCGTAAATCTATTTCCCGTTAAATAAATAAAGCGAAATGTTATATTTACATTTTGTCTTATCTCGAGAGCTCCCCGTCCACCATACTCGTAGTGATTAGTGTCATCGAGGATTTATAAATAAACAGCGTAAAAGTAGTAATCATGATGAGTTCTGTAAGCTACATGGATCAATGCATCTTCCTTACTCTGCTATATCGGAAAACCTTCCAGTTTGTTCTATTGCAGTTGGTTTTAAACTGGGGGAGCCAGCAATTTCCAGGCGAGTTCGAGCCCTAGGTTAAAATTAAAAAACTCTTATTATATTCGTTATTCCCTTAACAAGAGCAAGGAACTAATATTGAGAAGTTTATGGGAAAATGCAAAAGTATCGCCTTGTAACGTTATAGTTTCCTATAATAGTCTACTATACTGGTTAGACTCGTTGGCTTAGCTTATTTTTATGTATTTACTTCCCATCCCTCGAAAGCCCACTTTATTATTTTTTTTTATCAGGTAGGGAATTTTACTCATAGACGCAAGGGGGCATAGAAGGAAAAACCAACTCTTAGCGGGGGCGTGGTAATAAAAAGGTCAAGAACCACTATTCTATTGCTTGCCATAGCTTGACAAAATTGCTTTTTCTATAAATTTTATTATCCGTTCTGCATAATAGGGTGCAGAATAGTATTACGCAAAAAACTATAGTACCAACTGATAAGTAAGAAAGCAGAAAAAACTTTGTAAAATGAATTATGATAATAATGTAAGAGAGAGAGAGAGAATTGTTCACACACATGCCCAAATTTGTATGCAGCATAGTCATTGTTCATGGCTGACCTAAGAGCACATGCTCGACGATCGTGTAAATAAGTGACCCAACATCCTGTATCTGGCGATTGTATCAAAAGCTCTGACCTTGAAAAATCCATACTGAAATGCTGCTTGAGATTAAACCAGCCTTTTGCTGGCACGGGTTCTGACTCCTAATAAGCTGCCCGTAAAACATTTATTGAAATAATTGTCCACTAAAACTGGCCAGGAGCGGGAATATAGGTACGGCCAGGAGTGCCGTCATTTTAATGAATTATAATCACCTCTCTCCAACACACTTGTTTTATTATTATAATAAAGTTGCTTTTGTTTTCTTAAATTTGTGATGTAAGTGAGAAAACTTGTTTCAGAACACACTAAATGGTAAATTTTAGACTGAAATACAAAAACATGTATCAAAGAAAACGGAGCCGTTTATTGAAAAAGAAAATGTATTTTGACTATTTCTATTTTCATGGTAAACTAGTAAAGTGGACGTGTAGTTACATTTAATGATCAAGCTATATATATATTACTTCTCATGTTGCCATATAACCTTCCTATTATTTTAAGTTAATACAGAAGTGTTTTAACCCGAGAAAAAAGGATTGCGTGACTTTCTTTGACTTTTTATTAATGATTAAATTGATGAAAACGTTAGCGAGATCTGTAATTTCCTCTGTTTTTCTACGATAGTTTCTACTGCTACACATTCCGTACAATAGAAACCTATTTCTATCACGTAAAAGTAAAGTGGATCGTATTTTTAGTTTTTGCAGTGTGGCGTCAGGTTGGCGCACGAATGTTTTAATGATTTTAAATTAAAATTTTCTCTCACTCTCTCTCTCTCTCTCTCTCTCTCTCTCTCTCTCTCTCTCTCTCTCTCTCTCTCTCTCTCTCGTGATACAACAAAGTAGATGCTTGCCTGTTGCCCATTCAAGCTAGTTACAGATTCCAAAGGTATATCTTTAAGTCTCCATTGCCCTGTCATCAAAAATAGATTGCAATTAAGCCATATGAGCTGTGAAATTTATATAAAGATAGGCCTAACTATATGAAAAGGAAGTTGGCCATTACCTCTAAGCACTAATTATTCCTTAGAGAAAGGGAGGTTTCATCACTGTTTCATCTTTTGATTGCTGTTCTTCAAGAAACATCCCTGAAAACATATTAAGCCTATACCAACGATTTTCTTTGAACACCAACTACAGGGTTAGTGAAAAAAGTTATCGTGGTACAAAGGAATTTGAAATAAAAACAACCTTTGCATGGCATTACAGTAATGATATCCAATTTCCATAGAAAGATTATGCTTTCTGCTTCTGATTACACATTTTCATTGGACTTTAATTTTGGCTATAAGGTTTACTTGGCAAGAACTCATTGGAAGCAATATAATTTTGTAATAATGAGTGTTTTGAAAGATCCACAACCAAACCGGCTATCAACTACAGTAACAATCTCTTTGAACTTTTATGTAAATCAAATCAGCTTGAACCATGAAGCTGAGAAAATGACATACTCACAACCCTTCGTGGTTTATGAGAAAACAAGAATTTTAATTAAATTCCATTATTTGTCAAAACTATGAGTAATTTTTTAACATTAGAAATTGCTGAAGTGGTGGTAGGCAATGTCGTTGTTGTGATGGGTGTAGACATTATTTAAGAGGAAACAGGTGCAGTGGTTGTTGTGGTAGGTGTGTTTGTTGAAGCTCTGGTAGGTGTAGGTCAGTGGTAGTTGTAGTTGGTGTGTTTGTTGAAGTACTGGTAGATGTAGTGGTTGTTGTGGTAGGTGTGTTTGTTGAAGTACTGGTAGATGTAGGAGCAGTGGTTTTTGTGGTTGGTGTGTTTGTTAAAGTACTGGTAGACATAGTGATTGGTGTATTTGTTGAAGTACTGGCAGACATAGTGGTTGTTGTGGTAGGTGTGGTCACTAAAGTAGTGGTAAGTGTAGATGTAGTGGTTGTTGTGGTAAGTGTAGATGTAGTGGTTGTGGCTGTGGGTGTTGACATTGAGGTAGTGGTAGGTGTGGTAGGTTTTTGTGGTAAGGGTGGTTGATGAAGTAGGGTAGGTGTACATTGTTAAATTATTAAAAAAACCAAAAAACAAAAAAAAAAAAAAAAAAAAACCCTGGTACCCCCCCCCTCCCCCCCCCCCCCCTAGCAGTGCTGAAATAGTGGCAGGTTGTAGTGACAGTTGAAGGCATAGTCGTTAGAGTAGTGGGAGAAGCTATGGAAGTAGTGGTAGGTGTAGTGGTTGATGAGATCCGCGTGGTAGTTGTTATTGCACGTGTAGTTGAAGTAGGTGTCGTTAATGAACTAGTGGCTGTTGCAGAAGGTTTCATTGTTGCAGTGGTGGTAGGTGTGGTAGTAGTTGTCGTAGGTTTGAAAGTAGTGGTAGGCATAGTAGTAGTTATGGTAGATGCCGAAGTAGTGGTAAGTGTAGGAGATGTTGACG
>NC_087206.1:9044720-9057766 GCF_015104395.2 Macrobrachium nipponense
GATTTACAGCAACTGCCGGTACAAGAGTCAAATGATGGAATCGGCCTTAATAAAAGAGAAGCAGGTAATGAACATCTCAAAAGGGAATTGGACATCGGACATCGTCGACGCAGTGTTCATTCAACCAACGCTTAAGAAGATTAAAGGAAGATTATCAGCGGGGGTGACCTAAATTGCTTACTTGTGGACGAATCTCTTGGTATAAATACCACCTTTTCTGTAAACTTTTCTCATTCATATACCTGAAGAGAGAGACAGCAGTCTCTGAAATATAGTACTTTTCTCTCTACATTTTGGTGTTTTTATGGGCTCCTTTTATTAGATATATATATATATATATATATATATATATATTATATATATATATATATATATACATACATACATATATATATACGCTCACTTGACTGTAAATTCACATTATAATCAAAATATGATCAAAAAGATTATCTTGGGTTCAAGACATCGAGGGAGGAAGAGTATAATATATATATATATATATATATATATATATATATATATATATATATATACATATACTATATATGGTTGTATTCATAAAATCCTTTCTTTCATACACTCACCCTTGTTGTCAACGTAAACAGTAAGCAAATGAAAACTTGGGATCCCATTTGAAGAAGCTGTAGAGGTGCAAAAGTAGGTAATTAATTCATCACAAATTTTTAAACAATATCTGTTAAGTTCTTCTTTATTCAATAATGTCTGTTAAATTATCATTTATTTAGCGATATATGTTATGTTCTCTTTTATTTAACATATCTGCTAATTTTTTTTTTATCTGCTTTGCTCAAATGATACTACAACAAAATAATCATGATAATTCATGAAAATAGAATTGTAAATTGCGTAAACTGATTTTCACCAAAATCATTTGGAATATTTAGTACAATTATCACAGAAGGTACATAATTGTGCAATACCTGTCTAGTGTAACAGTTAAAAGAATCATTTGTTCTGAAATCAGCGTTTACCTTTTGTTAAAGTGTTATATTCGAGTACAGAAAACGAGCCTGTAACCAACCCATCTTTATCTAACTTAATCTTTGTACAAGTGTGTACAGATATGACACAGACTTTATGGCTCTTTATCCTTATCAAGTGTTATTTATGACTGGTGAAAATAATGATGATGATATAATAATAATAATAATAATAATATAATAATAATAATAATAATAATAATAATAATAATAATAATAATAATAATAATAATAATAATAATAATAATTACTACCAGTTTTTTATGAGGCACTTGTTTGCTAATCACATGCATGCTGCCGTTTCCCTTCGTCCATTTTCGATTTGTCTTAATGAATGAACAATCTTGTTCATAATGAAAATATATGTAATATATAGTTACGAAGGTGCCAAGTATCTGGTTACCTTGCATCAAATATTACCTCACCAAAAGCCAGACACCTGAACCCTCATAACACGTTTACTAGACTGAATACTCTAAAGGCAACAGTGACTCCTTACACTTTCCAGTATTGCAGAAGATCAGACTAAGTTCATCAAAACAGGTGTGAGGTAATCTTGTAAGTAATTAAATTAATCAAAGGGCATCACTCCATCAACAACTTTAAAAGTCTAAGTATTTCCCTGATTTCAGAAGTCTAAGTACTTCCCTGGTTCTAAGTCACTTCAAATAAATTGAAGGACCAACCAAATCAATTACCACTCTATGTTTCTACCTAACATAAATATAATCATAATTAGATATACTGGTATAAAATGAAAAATACTTATAAAAATTAAATAAATACAAAAATTTTTTATTATTAATTCAAAATTTATAAGTGAAATTCACAATATATTCAGGGAAAATTACTGCTTAACTTGAAAACAATGTAAAGTTTAATTAATTCTTGAATCAAATTAAGTATAATTTAAATCAAAATTAATTTATCACAAAACTTCAGAAAATTAATTCAATCAAAATTCAAAATCAAAAGTGTTTAGGCAATAATGGAAATCAGAATTAATTCACAGGCAATAATTGAAATCAGAAATTAATTCACAAGTGCTAAACAACAACAATAATAAAACTTGAAAAGAATTCTAAGTAACAAATGTAAATTAATTCACAAATGTTAAAATTTTAATCAAATGTGCAATGATTAAGCAATGAAAATAACTAAGTCAATTAAATGTGAATGCAAATGAAAATAAATAAAATATATAGACACACTTCACAATAAGAAAATGAAATAGTGCACAAAACAATGAAACAATCACCCCACAAACACAAAAATACGCAATGTGTAAAAGTGTAAATGTTTTCACTCAAAACATTGTAAACATCAGTTTTTATTTTTTACCAAACCTTCGTAAAACAAACTGTTATTAGTTATTAGTTAACCACAGTTCCTAGCAATTATTAGTTAACCACACTCCCTATCCATTATTAGTTAAACGCAATTCTATCCGTTATTAGTTTATTACCTAACCATTATTAGTTTATTAGTTGCAACTAATAAAAATATAAACACACTTTACCTTTTTGGTATACCAACTTCTTTCTTTCTCTTTTGCTGCAGCTTCTATATCACACTTTCACAAAAATCAGGCGCCATTACAAAATCATGTTTGTTCAGATTCCACAAAAGAAACTAAATAACACTAAATAAACTCTAAGAAATATCAAATTCGAAATTCTAAGTTACGAGTGACCAATTTACGTTTACATTAATATAATCTCAATGATTTCGAGTGAGAGAGAGTGAGAGAGAGAGAGATCTGACTGCCTCGAGGTCCTAAGATAGAATGTAATGAAATTTTCTTCCTTTACGGAAACTCGACAGGGCAGATGACACAAACGTATTTGTCACGAATGCTCCAGTAGCTTGGAAATCTGACGCAATCTTCATAGAAATGTGTAACATGCACGTGGTTTGATCAAAGTCATACGCGTACGAGTCCAGTCTGTCAAAAAAAAAGAAAGACGTTACTCTACTCGATCGAAACGGAGGCTGAGCGACAATTAAGATTGACATGTTTTGATGACAACGCAAGACTCAATTCTCTCTCTATCACATGCGTTGACAGAATAGGAAAGCAAACAGATCTCGCAGACCCTCTAATCTTAAAGTGTCGACATAAAAGTTAAACATTCGTAGTTTCGAAATGACAAAGTAAAAATCTCTCTCTTTTTACATTCTACGTTAATATATATTCTTTTACAATATGTAATGTGAAATCTGAACACACATTTAAAACATCCTATTCTAAGCTATCTAGGAATCTGAAAAAATGTTGCACAATCTTACATGACATTTTCAAAGAGGGGAAAACATGCATTTGGAAAGTAGCAATATATAATAATATGTATGTATGTGTGTGTGTCAGAGCGAAATATTTACGAAAGCAAAAGCCAGTTTATGGTCGCTCTAGTGCTGAATCTCAGAATTAACCAATGAATAGGAATAATGACTGTGGATAATTCCACGGAGAATATAATTCGTCGCTTAGTGTTCGAGAGTTGACAAACCAGCTCATCGAAGATTAAAAACATTTCTTTTTGTGTTAACAACACTGAACGGACGAACGATCAATATTTGGCATTGCTGTATAAAACGTAGGGGATCTTTGAGGTTGATTAATGGTACAGAGAAGACAACTGGATGTGCTTAGCTTGTAGTAGGTGGACTTGCAGCAAGAGACATTGGAGGAAAAGGAAGGGAATACGTTGAAGATCACTGTACTGGTTTTGGGATGAATAATATTGGTCTCGTCAACAACCGTTAAAAGCTATTGTCAAAATGTGTCTATTAGTTTTTCCTTTTTATATGCACGACTATGAGCGAAGAGAGAGAGAGGGAGAGAGAGCCATACATTTCGCGAGGTGGATTGACTGGTTTGTTTTCATGAAGCTGGCCATATCTTATCACGAGCTCTTGCCTCAGGTGTATAAAGGCAGCCCATGAAAGGCCTGGTATAGACCACTGAACTAGACCTACCAACCGGGACCGTACTTCATGAGGAAAACACTCTCTTCAGAACAAACATTGTCGAACGATTTTCTTCTCTTCAGAACAAATCGAACGATTTTCTTACCTGGGATTTACTGCAGATCCGTTACCGCTTCTGTCGCTAGTCCTCGGCACTTTAGAACAAGAGTGTAGAGAGTGCAGACCTTGCTTTAGAAGTGCTGAGTATATACCTCTCTTATCTGCTGTGTGGTTACGGGGCCGAAGAACAAGTGCACTACAAGTTGTCTTTTTTTTTTTCCACTTTTATATCTAGACAAGTTGATCGCAGGTGTTCTAGGGTGCCATTGCAAACAAAAGCAGTTATGTTATATTTTTGATTCAAATCCATCCTAAAGAGGAATGAACATATCAAGAAATCCTTTGACTCCAGTAAAGTTATTAATTTTCTCGAGAAACTCATTGAGTTAGATTCGAATTTCTTGCAAAAATCAAATGAGATATGAGGGTTTAATCAACAGGATCCTAGTGGGCGTCGGAAGTCGTGGGCGAGTGTCGTGAGCTGAACTTTCCATGAATTTCGTGCGTCATGCGTCATGGTTTTGGGAGTGAAGATCTGTGGATGAAATCGTGGCCATCGTGGATAAAACCCTTGTAAAAACCCAGATACATACGAAGCTTTTGCTTAAATCTTGTGCCTCTCGCATAAAGAATTTGAAGATATCTGTTTTTTCATGAATAAAACATATGTTTGAAATCTTGTAATATCAGATTAGATATTTCTGGTGACATCATTATCTGAATATAAGACTTTCGAACACATTCCATTCCTCGTAGACGTGGTGCGATGCGAAAAACAAAATCGTATACCTGTCGGTATAAAACGGAATGAACAAATATAATTCTTCTGCAAAAGGGAAATATACAGTTCTTATATCTCTTATGTTTAGATGTACAAATCTTATTTCTTTTATATATAACGGAAGGATAAACATTATTTCTTAAGATGAAGTACTTTTATAAATCTTGTATTTCTTTGATAAAACCTTTTGATACATCCCAAGAGTGGTTTTTGTGCAAGCTCGACTCTACTAGCCTCTAGGTGATGGAGAAGGCCTTATAAAATGGATGAGACAAAAAGTCTAGATCTCACACTATAATGAGTAAATTTCCTCTTAAATTAATTACTAACTATAAATTCTCTTTACTCTTACCACTGGAATGAGCAGACTGACGCTTGAAATAAATAGCAGACAGAACACTTTAGGCTAAGGTTAATGATACCTTTCGTCATTAAATGTTGGGTTATAATAAATTTTGTCATTAAATGCTGGGTAGAGACAATATATTTGAAGGTACTAAAAATAGCAGAATAATTTTCGTCTTCAGTAAGTCTGCATGTAGAATATCAGTGAATACTAAGACTAATATAATATTTTGAATTATGTTTTCTCCATAAATTTCTCTCTGGCGTTTATTGGTATCGATACTTGAGATCGAATCGCTAATTTCCCATAACGACGTGTGACTCACTGTTCCATGACTCTCATAAAATAAAATTGCCACACAGCAGTAGGAAGATACGCTTATAACCGCTGCTATCACTATTCCAAGGTCAAAAATAATACTCAGCAAAAGAGTCGTTTTCACATGTGATACTCTGTTTCATTTATGGCCCAAATCGAAGATATATGAGGGTAAATATATGCTGACCTCCAGTGTATATTTGCCCGGTAATAAATCTCAGGAAATGACGTTTAAAACAAAATCTTTTAATGGCCTGAAATGATATGTCGTGATTAAAGTCTTTAATGTCTATAGATGATTTTGATTTTCCCTCAATTTCCACTTGACATTGCCAATAAGGGATTTCAAAACACCAGTACACTAACGACAGAAGTCAATTGCCAACCTCACTCACGGAATTCCTTATCGGCGCACGGACAGAACAACCCTCTCGTTTTGCCGGCAGCTCTCGTAAATGTCACACAACCTTCAGGTGAGTTCGACTGGCGTAGGCGTTCTAGGAAAAGACAAATGCTCCATTACACAATAAGCCATAAAGTCCCCCATGACGATAACTCGGACCTTATACCTTCCGTTTCATCCTACTTATTCTGAATGGGTGTGCTGCCTCACGTTTGCTCATCTGTCGCCAGGTGATAATCTTGGCGCCAGGTGAAAATCTTGTTCATTTTCCTAGAGTATAGATAACCTAGTGCCAGGGGAGTAAGCTCGGTGTTCATTTTTCTAGATTACAAGGAACCGGGGCTGTAGGATATAATCTTATTCATTATCCTAGAGATAAATAACCTGACGACAAGGGATAACCTAAGTAATAAGGAATCTGGTGCCAGAGGTATCTCTTTGTTAATTTTCCTACCGTATAAAGAACCTGGCACCAAAGTTTAACTTATCGCTCAATATCCTAGAGTATAAAGAACTTGGTGCCAAGGGATAACCTTGGTGCCCATTTCCCTAGAGTATGCAGACCCTGGCGACAGACAATTAACTATAAAGGGCCTGGCGACAGATTATTACCTATAAAGAACCTGGCGACAGGGGATAACCTTTGTGTTAATTCCACGAATATGTAGAACCTGGCGCCAGGGGATAAACTTTGGCGTTCATTTCCCTAAAGTATGTAGAACCTGGCACCGGACAATGAATTGTCAAGTACCTGGCGCTAGGAGATAACGATTGCAGTTCTGACACAAATTTGAAAATTATTGATGAGAATTGTTATTCTCAGCCATCCCTCATAATTCAGTATAATGCTTGTAAACAAAATTGAATCATTATAGTTATTCAGCATACTAATGAATCATCTTGATTTCCCCACTGGCAATCATGGTACGAGTAAGTCGATCTTACAGAGAAGCTTTGAAGTGATTAAGGGACATGAAATTTCTCTGATTTTCCTTTTCGTCCTATTCGACAATCCTTGCTCCGTCAGTCATCTTCTGGCACTCTAGGAATACATTTTTTTCTTTACTTCATCAGTTCGTTAGTGAATTGTTAATCAGTCAGTCAGTCATGGCTATGCCTGTTGCCTTATAATACTAGCAATAATTAAGTGTATAATCACGTGCTTATGTGGAACTGTTCTGTCAGGTGGCAACATCAGGTAGGTACGAGATGAAACAAAATTTGATAAAGAATTTCGAAAATATCGTTGCTTGGTAACAGACAGTTGGAAATGACGTTATGAAAATGCATGGGAATAAGTAGACTGATGGTGGACCTCTGAACTCTTCCTTTCACATTCACACGCTATCTTGTTTTATACTGATATTCCATATACATATTGGGTGGGATGGAATCAGGAATTATGCAAAAATATTAATGGATAAAAAAATGGATATTGAATTATAGAAATTTAATATAATGTGGGAAATATCCATACACACACACGCACACACACACAAATATATATATATATGTATATATATATATATATATATATATATATATATATATATATATATATATATATACATATATATATATGCGTGTATATGTATGTATATATATATACATATATATATATATATATATATATATATATATATATATATATATATATATATATATATATCCCAGCAAAATTTACATCGGTATTACCTACAATTTATAGAGAAACTCGTAGTTTATGGTGAAGGTGGTTTTATGCTAATTGTAGCCTTAGTTATTCATCTAAAGAAAAATATATGATTCACTATATCAATCTACTTTAAGTGTTCTCTCTTTTTTTTTTTTTTTTTGTACACTAGTTGTTCGAACAATGAGACACCATTTAAGAGAAAATGTATAATAGCATTATCAGCTATAGCATCGTCCACCCTCCCACAGCTTTCGCCATCCGACTCTCGAATATGGCAGTTCTTACTACCGATCCACAGCCGAAGTAATTTGAATAAGAAAGTTTCGCTTCTTTCTGTCACCTTAACTCTGAGATAGTGGACGACCTGTCACATTTAAAATGGCATTTTTCACATTTTGACAAACCCTCACGAGCCACTTTCCTCCAAAAACCAAAAACTGACACCATATCTTTCTTTTGTTTATGGCAACGACACGCGAACACCTGTGGCCAGAGAGTTGCCTCTATAAAATGGAAAAACACAGAGCCAGTGGACAACAGAGGTACACAGAACGCTGATCTGTTCTCGCTCGCGTCTGCAGCAGCTGTGTCGGAAGATAGCTACAGAAGTCCAGACCAAAGAACCGTCGACTGAGGACGAGATACCTTCCAGAGGCTGTAAGAGAAAGAAGAATTTTGACTGAGGTTCAGGTGAGATTTTGTGTGGACTTTCACTCTTTTTCTATTGTTCTAAAAGTCTGCTTAGTTATGTATATATATATATATATACATATATATATATATTATATATATATATATATATATATACTATATATATATATGTATGTATGTATGTATGTATGTATGTATAGTAAGTTCATTATATATGTTTGTATAGATTTAAATAAAAAAAGTATATCTTAGTTTTACCAGACCACTGAGCTGATTGACAGCTCTCCTAGGGCTGGCCCGAAGGATTAGATATATTTTCGTGACTAGGAAACCAATTGGTTATCTAGCAACGGGACCTACAGCTTATTGTGGGATCCGTACCACATTGTATCGAGAAATGAATTTCTATCACCAGAAATAAATTCCTCTGGTTCCGCGTTTGCCAAGCCGAGAATCGAACTTCGGACCACCAGATTGGTAGCCGAGCGCGAATGCACTCGGCCAACGTGGAACTGTATATAAGTTTATATATATAAATATATATATTATATATATATATATATATATATATATATATATATATATATATATATATATATATATATATTATGTATGTATGATAGTATAGTATATGGAAATATATAAATGATATATATATATATATATATATATATATATATATATATGTATGTATGTATAGTATAGTATATGGAAATATATATGATATATGATACATGATATATGTATATATATATATATATATATATATATATATATATATATATATATATATATATACATATATGTACATCTACGTATATGCAAATATATATACACATACTATATATATTTAAACAGGAAGTGTAATACCAATTTCCTAACAAAAAGATTGAGTTATTTAAAACGAATAAAAATACAACATCCTACACGGAAACAATCTTCAAAGAATCTCTTTGAAAATAAATCTTTGGCAAATGAAATACTAATCAGTAACTTGTTGTTATTGTTATAAAGATGATCTACTGTCCCCTTCATTATTTCATTATATAACATTGCATAAATTTTCTCTGTAAAATCTTACTACTTAATGAAATGAATGCTTTTGGAGAAATCACTATGGATTGTTTTTATCTATTTCCTTTAGTTAAATTTATCTTGAATTGCTGACATTCACAAAATAAAACAAAAAGAAAATCCCAAATTAGTTATAAATATACAATACTGCGCTGCTACTATTATTGCAGTTATACAACCTACAAGTACTTTTGCTATTATTATTATTATTATTGTTATTATTATTATTATTATTATTATTATTATTATTATTATTATTATTACCTGCTCTTAAAACGCGCAGTCCATACAGGTGTGCGTTCTTATCAAGTAAATCAGATGTGAAACACTGAACAGCCTCATTCCACAGTAACAATTATAAAAAAAGTATTAAAGATAAGCAACTTACGAGTAAAGGTGCCAACGGCAGGTGTATTTTCTGAACCGAAAATAAAGCACCGATATAACTCATTCCCAACTGTCCATGTTGTCAAGCTCTTCGACTATGTTGTTGCTGCACATCTGTAATGCACCTGTTTTAGTAAGTTAAGTTTATTGCGCCCATGCTGATAATTCATATATATATATTATATATATATATATATAGTATATATATATATATATTGTAATACACATAGCTACATGGAAATGTTCACGATTTTCTGAAAATAATATCTTCCTCTCCGTTTTCACGGTTAGGATGGGCTGAAATAGGATTCAAGATCCTATGTCTACTGGCACTGGCTACTGCAACAACGGTAAGCGCAGGAAAAAAGAGTTTGTGTACTATATACATCGGTATGTATAAACAAGTAAATCAAAACCATGTGTGTATATTTACGATCATCAGCCTCCATAAAAAGCGTAAAGATTTCTGCTCATCATAGTCACGTATAATATCACACAAAACGCGCCATTGCAGATATATACCAGTGTGCATGCACAGAAAATTATATATATATATATATATATATATATATATATATATATATATATATATATATATATATATAATATATATATGATATATATATGTGTGTGTGTGTGTGTGTGTGTGTGTGTGTGTGTGTGTGTGTACTGTTTAAATATTTGTCACTCTTCACATAAAATGAATAAGTAGTACTGCATAGCAATTCTTTTAGTTACTAGTTTTGTAACAGAAAAGCTCAGTGTATTCTTGACAGCTGAGTCTGAGGTTATTGACTGAGGGAATGAAGAGTGATAATCGACATCTTTATAGGTGAAGAGCAGGAATTTTGATATGGATAAAGAGGCATCCATTTGGCCATTACATTTAATTGCAATAAACTTCGTTAAGTGATCTTGGAGATTCCTTATAACATACTGCAGCTTGCACCAGACCATTTCTACTAGGTGGGGAAGGGGAGGGCTAGGGGTGAGGAGGTGATTATAAGTTATAACCTTACACTCACCGGCCCTCTTATATGTGGGCCCGGAAGTGAAATTAGCATAATATTCTTGGCTTTTATAGGTGCTTTCAGAGACCGTCCCAGCTTCCTCTAACACTCCGCCACCACCGATGGTCAACAAGGATGACTTCAATGTCTATGTAGCTCCGCGCCAGGGGTCTGGTAAGTGTTTCTACACGATTTCATAGAATGATAAATAAACAATTTTAATATTTTATATCGTCCAAGAAAACAAATCTGTTTCCTAACTCTAAATTTTCTGATTTTGTTTCGTAAGGAATCTTGTTCGTATTCCGAGTCCGTTTAGTATGAATTCCAAGCGTCCACCATTTATGAGGCAAACGATTTATTTTTTCCTCTCCACCTCCTTTTCTTTCCTTCCCTCGTATAGTAGATTCACATCAACCGTGCATTTGACGTCTGGGCCAGTCCCTTACGACGCTCCTGATTGGCTGTTGATAAGCCAATCACAGGGTTGGAAACTCTCAGTCACTCGAGATAGTTCACATAGGCAGGATGTATGTTCCACCTCTCTTGAAAGACGTATCCCCCAGGAGAGGTGGAGCATACATCCTGCCCATGTGAACTCTCTCGAGAGACTGAGAGCTTCCAGCCCTGTGATTGGCTTATCAACAGCCAATCATGAGCGTCGTAAGGGACTGGCCTAGACATCGGATGCACGCTTGATGTGAATCTACTCTAGTCTCGACAGCCAAAAGCTTTATGGTGACCGTCTTTACTACGCAGAAGCCTTACGATACCACCCGTTCCTTCGTCCTTGCTAAAACTAAGACACAAATACATATTCTCTCGACAGGTCCGAACATCGTACCTTGCAATTCCTGGGTGTGGCTGACCGCTGGAAAATCCGTCACTTTCCAGTCGCCGAATTATCCGAGTCGATACTTTGGCTGGAATTCTTGCAGGTGGCTCTTCGCTGTGAGTATGGATCACTGTGTTAACTTACTCACATCGCAATACTCACTGGAAATGGAGAATGATCTCCGCTTACTTCCCAGAACTTCAAAATTAATGGAAATTTGAATATCTTTGTCATTCCTACATTTCAAGTCTCTCCCTACTTATTATGTATCAGTGATTCTTATATCCAAACATATCGATAGGCATTCAGTCCTACATTATTATTATTATTATTATTATTATTATTATCATTATTATTATTATTATCATTATTATTATTATTGTTATTATTTGATAGTTTATTTTTATATATTACAGCTTGCAAAGTATTTTCCGTTAAATTCCTATAGCTAAATATTATAATTAAGGTTCTACAAACTCCTACATCCTTATCTAATTACTAATAGGCTGTTTCCACACGATCGAACTTTGTCCGATTTGACGTCAGAAGCGGAGAAACAGCGAGCAAAGTCAGAACTTTGCCCGCTACTTCTCCGCTTCTGACGTCACATCGAACAAAGTTCGATCGTGTGGACGCAGTATCAATTCGTACCCACTTTGCTTCCAGGGCATTGGAACTGACGTAAGCATACAGATCAGCTGCCAAGTGTTTGACATCAGGCAGTCCAGTAGTTGGAGTAGCTGCCCAAGTTTCTTCTCAGATGCCATGCATATCTATTCTACATTTTACACAGTTGAGAGGTAGGATTCCTCCCCCCCTGGGATCAGGCTACGATTATATCAAGGCTTCTCCGGATTGAGAAATGAATTAGTCCTTAATTCTGAAATTGACCCCGAGAATAAATTAGGTTACTGAATCATAGTCTTATGTTCTCTTCCATGATTAGGTTACCATTTGCTGAAGTTGTCTCTACGTTAAACAATATACGAATGATTGTGTTCATTGGTAGAGTGATTTAGAATGAAATTATATGGCGTCACAATAACAAAGGTCATCAACGCCCAAAAATGTCAGCATGCAAGATCATTCTTTTTCTCATAGAAGCTATAAAACGGTAACCAAAACAAAATTCGTGTTGCAAAACTTATCAAAATCATAAAAACTTTAAATTTATAAAAAGATAATTTTTCCGCTGTATGTAGTGAATCATGTAATTTGAAATCTCACGCTACACTCAGTGGGGAGATATTATGAATTTTAAGCACAATAATCGTCGATTGGATAAGAGCTATTAAAGGAAAAATAAATCTGCCCATGCATAATCAATATATTCCATGCTGATATTGAGGAATGGAGTATATTTTTCCAAGTAATTTTCCCTCGATATTATAGTTTTTCAACCAATTTCTCTACAAAGCGAAGTTTTCTATGTAATTTTCCACAAAAAAACATAGTATCCCTGAGCTAATCTGAAAGCTGTTACTGAAACGGCACTGGAAAATGTATGGAAAAAAATGTCAGTAATGTAAGTGGTG
>NC_087206.1:9058266-9088266 GCF_015104395.2 Macrobrachium nipponense
TGAGGGCGTGAATTAGTACGGAAATATTTCATGCAGACTTTATCTACTCTGATAATTAAAGCTGAATTGTTGTAGAATATTGTAATTACTGTCACTGTGGTAGTATTCATGCTTCCTTCTCATATGAGCCACGGCTTTCTGTGCATTATCGTAACCGTGGTGAAGAAAGAGCGTTTGTATGTTTATACTTTTGTAAATATACTGCTAGCTTAGTTCATGGAATGTATTGAGGGTTTAATGCTTTTTATTCAAAAGACCTTGTCTCGTGGCTGCTTGTAAGAGCTCTTAGAACCAGCGCTGACATGTGGACATCTTGTTCTAAAACAGTACTATCAACAGGGCATTACGAATCTGTTCTTTAGCAACTTCGGTACTGTGGAGAGAGACGTACAAAAGCCATAAATATTTTCCTTCAGACTTTAGTTATTGTTGGAATGTTGCTTGTATGAGCCTGAATCACGGAATAAGCGATAAATTGTATGGCTCATTTCATTATTTCAGTGTCATGAGTTTGTTTTGAAATTAATTGTTTAGATGGTAAATTTTTAATACTTAACACTGGAAAACTTAAAGCACACCAAGTTGTGAATATCGTTATTTGAAGCATCCAAAATGTCAAAGGAAATAAAACAAGATGAGCTTTATACGTATATCAAATATTTATGTTGTTCTTTGTATATCAAGATATTCATCAAGACTGCGCATCGTTTTTACCAAAAGTTATCCCCAACATTTTCTATAGATATCTAAATTGTGTCGCTTTTCCATAGTTAAACTCGCTACTAACAGATGTCACTGTTTTGCTGTGACTTCGTTTGTTAGAAATTATGCATTCCTTGGGATTCCTTGTGTGTCTCTCAGCCAATCAGGAGTACTCCTTTACTCCCTCGTTCGAGAAGTGGTGTCCTGGACACCTTTGATTGGTTGGAAGTTGTTGAAGAGCCATTGCTTGGGAAGGTAAGGTATTCGAGAAGCGTCCTTAGTGAGCCTTTTGCCTTTTTGTCTCATTGGATGTGTGTGTTTTAATCAGTGGTTGAAGGTGAAACTAGTTTGCTTCTTAGTGTCCTATTATGAAGGTAAGTGTTGGTGGTGAATGCGCATGAATTAGTATATTTTCCCATTATTTGAGGCAATTAGCGTCTTGAATAACACTTACCGAAGTTCGTTATTGAAGCGTAGTATGTAACAAATTTTCACAGGCGGTAAAGGTGTATGTATGGTAGTATGGCCGCGTTGGACTAGAAGTAATTTCAGTCTGTTACTACACGCTAAAATTCTTCGGTAGGTTTAGTTCGTAAATTACGTGGTCACAAAAGGAGAGGGTGGAGTGGTTGAAACTTGCTCTTAAAATTAAATACAGCTAAAGTTATTTGCCCCATTCACTTATAGGTATGGATGGTGCAGATCGTGGTTAAAATATTTTCGAGTTTTACATGTAGGAACTTTAAAGCAAATGCTCTGTCGGCGTTTGATTTAATTAAGCATACAGAACTTCAGTAGTTGACGTTTCTTGGGGATCTAATATTCAGATATGCGCAGCAAAACTTAAAATGGCACACACACACCACTTTAGTTTAAAAGTATTTTTCATGCCACTTTAGGGGATTTTCCCCAAAATCCTGCAAGTGTTACACGGAGTATTTAATTTTTAGATTTTTGTTAAGCTTCCAACCGAAAAGAAATTACTGGGCATTAACTTTCCAGTGGGTCAATCGATGTCTTAAGGCAGTGGGGTTCAGCTCGACTAGTCCAAATTGTATCTTGCAAAGCAGGGCCGTACCGAGGGCGGGGGTTGGGGGGAGGGGAGGGGCGAGGTCTGACTATCCTTTTCATTGAGCTGTATTATTATTATCGTTAACATAAATTAATCTTATCAATAAAAATGTAGAAATATTCTAGGATTTCAGTGCAGACTTTCAACATTATAAGTAAAATCCTGTTAACTCAAGTCGGTACTTGGAATAACATCTAATCGGATAGAAAGGCATAGACCGCATACCCAATTTTTCTTAATATAACTAAAATAACATTTTAAAGTATTCCATCTTGTATATACCTATATATGCAGTGCATAGAAAAAGTCCAGTTTTGGGAAAAACGACCCCCCCTCCCAAAGAAAACAGGTACGGGCCTGCAGAGAGTTTTACTTGGGTATCCGGATGGTGATTTGTCTTTTTTGGCGGTAAAAATTTAAACGTGTAAAGTTATTGCTATTTTTTTCTTAAGAAGAATGGGGAAATTACTGAAAACTTGAGGTAGTACTGTTAAGCAGCTTTGAAGCCGTAATTTACACATGACCAAACTAGACTTCGTGCCAACCCTCCACCCGCAACCGCCTCACACCTCGTCATTCAAAACTCCCTCCACTCAAAGCTAAATTTTTACTGGAATGCTTTTTTTTTTCTTCGGTAAACTGTGCGGACTAGTTTTAAGTGAACAAGAATTTTCTTATTTGACCTAAAAGTGAACAAGAATCTTCATATTTGACTTAAGTGTAACCTTAATTGCGTGAATGACTCGACCTTAGTGCGTGACGAGACAAAACGGTAGATCTAGGGTACCTATCCGCGGCGGCCCAGACTATGGCAGTTGCGGTTTTTCTATGCAGTTTTACCTACTGAACAAGAATTTTAAGTAATATTTATTCGGATGACTGTAATTAACCCCCAGGGGCCAGTACTAAAGGTAATACTTCAGAAGCACTCCGCACTGGATATTAAAATAATCACCTACATGGAAAGAGCATGTGAAAAGAAATATAAAAAGTAGTCATTAATGAGAGATTGAATGGGGTGGAATTAAGAGCGATAAGTTTTTACCTAGAATTTTTCCTAAGTCGGGAGAGGTGTTTCCTCTACGGTAATGTTTACTTTTAATGAGCCCTCTAACTTACTTTCTTACGCAAACAAAAGCAGTTCCAGTTACTCATTATCGGCTGAGGGGTGTGACATCGTTATGACGTCATGGGTTTCATAACCAATTACGAACGACTTTAGTCGAAAACTAAGTTTCACTAGCATTTCAGCAGAGTAATAAAGCTACCTGTCCAGTGTCCACTGGTATCCTTGTTTGACTGAATACGAAGAATAATGAAGCAACACTGGCATTTTGTCTTCCTGTAGCTATGGCAGAGGCAGTGGCTGGCCTTTCTGGCATTAATTTTGACAGAGACCTTAGATTTCCTACCGATTGGTTGCAGTGCAATGTGGGTTACGGTGAATTTTATCATTATTTGTCTAGTGGTGGTAAAGAAGTTGATTGAATATGCTCAAGACATAATTTAATTCTAAAGCAAAAAAACTGCGAGTGTTGTGGAGCTATTTGTTGGATCGACTACAACAGGAACGCCTTTAGGTGTGATCCGCCACGGTAAGTAGCCTTACTGTAACCCCTGTGGCTAGCGCGCGCAGCGCAACATTACCTCTTGCCGTACATGCCGTGCTTGCCAAGAATCTTTAAATATGCGGATAAGGCGCGAAGCGCCGTTCCGCTACGGCCTTACTGACAGCACTCATAAATCGATCGTCGCTGATATGTAGTCGCTCCCTACTTTGTTTGTTGTTGCTTTGGTATCGCCGCCATATTGGTTTTGGTGTTCTTCCGCCGATTTCGGTCGGCGGTCACATCACCATGTTTAGTACTGGCCCTTGGGGGTTAATTACAGTCGTCCGAATAAATATTACTTTAAATTCTTGTTCAGTGGGTAAAATAACATAGGAAAATGTCAATTGCCATAGTCTAGGCCACCGCGGATTGCTTCTGTAGAAATACCGTTTCAGCTTTAACAATAAAAACCTTGATGAGTTCTCTTACCTCGTCTGCGTCTCCCAACTTTAGGAATAAACATAACTTAGTTTCCAATATAAAAATGTTCATATAAACACTTATTTACACGCTGCATCCACATTTCAGTGTTCGCTGGTAGAAGTTTACCGGCAATGAACAGGGACACCGACATGTCCGGAATATATGGTTGCAACGTACATAGTGGGTTTTATGAGCCTTGATCTTCATCGTATGTTGTTGAATTACAGTAAAAAGTCTTTCATAAACTAGTTTGTTTGTCATAGTACTATATAGTTTACAGTTTAATCGTGTAAACGTAAGTGCTGAGGCTCGAGTTGAAGAAATTGCCTAGCAGTTTTTCTTACAAATGAAGATTTTGAGAAGTCTAGTATTCAGCAAGTGCGTACTAAGGTGACCCAAAATGGCTGATTTGCAGCAGTGTTGGCTGCCATATACACCAAATTCCACAAAGTTTGTTTGTTCGCTCTCCACAATGATAGTTTTCATTGAAGTTGTACAGATTAAAATATGATATTGTATAGGTATAAGTTTTGTAAATGATTGCTACACTGAATGTGGAGCGTTACTGTCGCTGGATACAGACAAATACTAAGCAACTTTCCATTAATTTTACAAATGGGAATTAGGGTATTTTTGTTTTCAAGTTGCATGGAACCAGTGGTTATTCAGCAACGGGACCAAAGGCTTTACGTGACTTCCGAACCACGTCGAGTGTGAACTTCTATCACCAGAAATACATCTCTACCCCTCAGTGGAATGACCGAGAATCGAACTCGCGGCCACCCAGGTGGCAGGCTAAGACCATACCAATCACGCCACTGAGGCGCTGAATTAGGGTATGATTAAAAGGCTTGGTTTTGAAGTCCATTCTAAAGTTTTTGCATTATTTTTACAAATTTGCAGTTAGTCCAGAGGTCTATGGTTTTATTTAAAACCAGTGAAATTTTCACGGTCGGTTCTTTATATTTAGCGAAAGTTCCTTTAGCTTAGCAGGGACAGCAATCAGCAAGGAAACTCAAAGCTTTATCTTGATTATGAGCAAAGCATAAGAGCTAATTAAGTCAGTTTTTTTTATTAGTTTGTTATTTATAAGCAGCCAAAGAATCTAGAGTAGCTTAATGAAAATATTCAAAGGTTTTGATATATAATAAAACACCGGTTGCTCAAACACATTGCTTTTACTGATATCTGTGCCAACCTTACGACTACACATATAAGTCAAGGTACTGATAAGCGTGGTTTCATAGTATAAAGTTTAATGCTACTCATTTTGCTAGTTTTAATCTTAGCCGCTACTCAAATGTGGAAGAGTTCTCCAAGTACAGTTGCAGAATATTCTGGTCTGTTGGAATGTTTAAGCGGGGGTGTTTCTGCGGGTGCTTTCCGAATTCTTGTGCGTCTCTAATCCCTTATTTTTATCACTTTGTAGGAATTCTAAAATGCCTCTCCCTGTAGACGGATTTCCTTCTCTACCCTTCTTGGCCAGAGATAAATCCGTCGAGTCTGTAGATTGTCCACGAGGGTTTTCAGCTGATGATGTGCAGGAGAAATATTCTTGTGTGAATGTATTTTCATTACATAAAGTAAAAGTTTCATTAACAGACTGAAACCTTCAACCTTCAAAATGAAAAACTAATTTTTTCAGGAAAATGGTTTGCGAGGAATATTCCAAAATGAAGTTATCAAAGATAAGTTACTATAGTGTCTGGGGAACAAAGTGGCTGAAATAAACCAACGACCGTCTTTATAGGAAGATACTAACGAGAAGTTCTGAGAAAGCAAGTGGCAACAAGATTAACCTGTGTAGATTTGGTGAATATATAAAAAGAACTAGGTACCTAATGTGATAAAGGACAGGTTAAACCCTATCAAATTTTTTTTTTTTTTTTTGTGGGGTGGGGTGTGGGTTAAGTTTTCCTTATATGAGCTTTAACTTAATTGCTTCGTTTTTTTTTCTTTAAGTTACTAAAGTAAGAAATCTTGACTCCTATAGAATGGCAGTAAGTAATCGTGTAACTAATTTTTTTTATAATATAAAAAAACTCATACGAATTGCTTTCAATTAATCATTTTCAATAAATCTGTTGGTTTAAAGGACTGGGTTGCTTTTTTTCTCTTCTCAGAAATAGATGGAGGGAACAGTAGCTGACTGCTATCAGCGGATTTTCAAATAATTCTGGATTGTTAACTTCGGTTAAAATGTTAGTATTAATGCTTGAATGTTGGGGTAAACGATAAAAGTTGGCAACGACCAGTATTTAAGGTTCTATCCAGGCTTTGGTATTCAATAAACGTTTTTAGTGAAAGGCTACATGCATATGGTTTAAGACCAAACATCCAGTGTAAAATTTACTTAAGTATATTTTTCTTCAGACCTAAAATGTTGTAATTTAACTTTTAGACAGATGCTCGTAAATCCTTGTATGAAGCGGGCGTTAAACGTTCAAGCAATTTAAGTTAAACCAAAATTTTAATAACTTAGTTCTTGCAGATGGAAAATGCTCCTAAAGGCCTGTCCACACGACCGGGCCTGATCGGCGTGCTCCAGGGCTGACGGGCAAATTCTGGCGGACTTATCCGTGAATGTTGTCCACACGGGTGAGGCGATGTAGAGATGGGCGTGCCCGACGATGCCAGTAGTGTGTTCAGTGCGGTACGATAAACATGGTGCCTACCGCAAAGAAGATAGTGCAGCATGATAATTGCTGTGTGTGTGATGAAAAAGAAGAAAATATGGTGCAAAGAATGGCTCAGTAAAATAAATGTATATGGTGAACGTACGTCTGCCAGGGTCGAAGCTCAAGCCATCGGCCACCACCATGGTGATTTTGCTACAAGACCCATCGGGCAATTTGACGGTTTGCCCATCAAGTGTGCCTGTTAGAGGGGAAGTCCGCCGATCAGGCCCGATCGTGTGGATAGGCCTTAACCCGTCTATAGTATGAACAAGCGAACTAATTCTGTTGCCTCGGCGGGAGACATTACGCTTTTAGTGAAGCGAGAAGCAACTACACTTTAATGAAGACTAGATTCTTGGAAGCATAAATAGATACCATGGATTAAGACAAATATTAAATAACAGTATTTGCAGGGGATAGTGTCAACCGGAAAGGAAAGAGGATCAGACACATTCGAAATACAAAAACCAGATACTCTATTTTTGAGATTTTATGATGTACATTTTCAGTTTTAGTAACCTGTTATATGATGTTGAAAAATGGACAAAATTATTTGGAATTTTATTTTTATTTTTTAGACTGGATACTATTAAACTGATAGTTGAAGGGTCCAAGTTACTCAATTGAGTCAGTGGCAGTAATTGATGAGTCCAGTTGCTAATTTAAGACCTTAATTGATATTAATTGTGGCCTTAATCTCTAGTCCGTTCTGGCCGTAATTAATCTCTTAAAGCAATTGTTCACTAGTACTTCATTCTTGATATGTATTTGGAAGTTGTGACAATCCAATCCATTTTGTTGTTGTTCTAGCTTGGACTGTTTTATGACTGACACCTGAATGCAACATTTAATCAGTGTTTACTAAACCCGAGGTTGTAAATTAACAATATTCTATGTTGCAGGTGTGAGGTCTGATACACTTGTGTAAAGCAGCTGAGAAGGAAGCTTTAAATTTATACCTGGGGAATTAGTCATCGAAAAAAGTAAGCTCGGTCGTTAACCAAACACCAGAGCTTCATTGATTTCGTCCCTCGGTTTCATATCTCCTGAATTTCTTCATCTTGTCCAAGGAAGGAACAATAGCAAAGGCTGAGAAGGTTTTTCGTTCCCCTTGGTTTCAAGAAAGTGGGAAAGAGCAAGTTGATCATCATTGACGCTTCAAGACGCAAACACTGATTTCTTCCGGTTAATTTCTTATCTCCTGAATTCTTTCACCTGGACTATGATTTCTTCCGGTTTATTTCTTATCTCCTGAATTCCTTCACCTGGACTAAGCATTTCTTCGCATTTCTACTGTCCTTCCTAACTGCACTGCAGATAAAATGCTTGAAGACTCAAGTTACTAGAAAACTTCGTATTAAGAAACTTAAGTAAGAAGTGAAACATTCTCCAAAACGTCTTTAGGCTTCTTTCAACTGTGCTATTGAAGGCATTTCTTCGTATTCCTACTTCCTTGGTCATGGGGAAAATACGAAAACCAAGTGATAAAAATTTATATCTAAACCCTATGTCCAAAAGTCCTGATAAAAATTTTAAGATTATTAAAACTTAACTTCTCCATTCCATTATCTAAGAAGTTACAATATAACTAATACTTATAATTACTTTTATTTGGGAGAGAAATTAAATAAAAACTATCAAAACATTCTAATTTCATGCCCTTTTCATTAAATACTGCTATTGAGTTTTCCTCGGTTGATACTGTTTGTCTGCTTCATTGTCTTCTTACTGCTTTCCTGTCATAGCAACCAAGGAGAGATTTTATCTTTCGTGTTCCTTTGTGTATTATCCTTTTCTCCTGTTAAGGCTCTTTTCTCCTGTTTAAATAATCTGCTTGCTTCTTATCTGACGCCCTACTTCGTGTTCTACTTGTAACCAAAGATCACACGCACTTTCTGTAGACAAGATTACTTTGTCACAGCAGGTGATAGCGTAAATTGTCTTGACACCAAATAGTTTTACACCAGAGTAAATTGTTCTGCCTTGACACATCTTCGTTTGACATTGCCGTGCGCGACTTCTTTTATAACAAACCTTTCTGCAGCCTTCCCTCTTTGAAATACGCGGCAACTGCCAGCAAACCTGAAAAAATTTGTTACAATTATTTCTGGTACTAAAGGCAGATTGTTTGTGTACAATTATTTCTGGTACTAAAGGCCGATTGCTTATGTGGAGTTTTTACTTTACGTTGCATGGAACCATTGGTTATTGACCAACTGGACCAACGACTTCACGCGACTTTCGAACCACGTCGAGAGTGAACTTCTACTCTACCCCTCAGTGGAGTGCCCGAGAATCTAACTCGCAGTCACCGCAGTGGCGGGCCAAGACCATACCGACCACGCCACCGAGGCGCTGAAGTCACATTGTAATTTAATTTAATTTTCAAGCCTTTCAGAAAATACTAATTCAAACTTCATTCCTAAACTTTTTAGAACACTAGTCTTAATACTTTGTCCTAAAGTTTTTATAACACTTAGTCTTAATACTTTAACACTGCCTTAATACTTTAACACTGCTTTTCTTTAGTTAAATTATCGCACAAGAGCTGTGCTAAAACAATAAAAATTAACTTTTTTCATTAACTACTACTGCGTAAAAATACCTCGGTAACGGTTTTCCATTGCTACAAAGTCAAATATACTCTAGTGCGTATGAATTACATTAATCCTTGAGCTGTATTTATTAATGTTAATCTAGATTAAAGTTACCTTCCGAAAATAAACTTACGCAAGAACTCCTAAACTAGGATAGATTTAATTTAACCAAAACTAACTGAACTAATATTAACTTCAGCAAAAACTCCTGAACTAGTAGATGTATAATTTCAGCAAAAATTCCTGAACTAGTTATATATAATTTCAGCAAATATTTCTAACTAGTAGATACACAATTTCTGCAAAACTTCCTGAACTAATATATACATAGTTTCAGCTAAAACTTCTGAACTAGTAGATAATCAGCAAAAAATTTACGAACAAGTATAGATACTATATAATTATATCAAAAATTTCTGAACTAGTACACTTGCAATTTTAGCAAAAATTCCTGGCCTAAAGCTGTCTAAAATTCAAGAACCCTAATGAGACAAAAAGTGAACTGATGGCGAGGATCCGGAAACTTATGTCAATGACATATGAATGTTAAACAATTATGAGATTTCCAAAACTATACAGAAAAAACTGCCTCAGTATTCAGTTAAATATCCTTCGTATTCAGTTAAATAAATATTTAAGTTTTTACCTTGATTGATGTACTTTAGGTAAAATAACTGTGGTATGAAGTAGTCTTAACGCTTCACGTATTGTCTTCCGTGTAATGTCCTCAAGTTCGCTCATTACAAACCTGAAACAACAAAAGCCAATTTTATATAACCCACTTCAAAGAAATTAAGGTCATAGTTAAAACGTTCGCCAAAACATTGGGAAATTGTCTACACCCAAAGGTAGGTACTATTAAATGTGTTACCTTTAAAATATGTAATGATTAAAAGTTCACCATACAATGAGATTCATTTTAACAACAAAATTATATAAATACAAAAAATGCAAAAAACGCTAATACTTACCGGGAATGCTAAATGGTGCTTTTAAAGTAACAGCTGGTTAATTCCAGAATTATTCATAGTTTGAAACATGCCCTGCTTTGTAGTCACGCTGCCCTTTACTTGGGCCCCTCCCCTTCTCCGCTGTTGCTTTGCTCTGTACTTAGTGCCTTTGCCTTGCTTTGCTGTTGCTCTGGTCTATACGTACGTTGTGCCATTGGGCCGCTCGCATATTCCTGAAGTCTGGATGGAAATAGACCTCCTCGGATATTAGAACCAACCAGAGCGTGTTTTGGAGCGGTGACGTTGTGAGACTCCGCCCTCCTTAGTGTTACCACCTATAAACTTTTCTTAATTCTTGCAAAAGCCCTAGTTTTGAAAATATTAATCTTATATAATACATTATAACATTGGTAAATATATTAATTATAGATGCATACAGAATATTTGTATCAAGTATGCTGTACCAGTTAGCATTTACGCTGGAGCTTATCATAAAAAGGTACGGAGAGTACGCAAGGTATATGGCACCATTGCTCAATGTAAAAAAAACTGCATGTGCTGTTCCTGTTTGTATGGTGTTTTTACGTTGCATGGAACCAGTGGCTATTCAGCAACGGGACCAACGGCTTTACGTGACTTCCGAACCACGTCGAGAGTGAACTTCTATCACCAGAAATACACATCTCTCACTCCTCAACGGAATGGCCGAGAATCGAACCCGCGACCACCGAGGTGGAACGCTAATACCATACCAACTACGCCGCTGAGGCGCTCTGCTGTTCCTGTTCTGTAACTTCTGTCGAATTGATTGAGTCTGTAGTCTATAGTCCTCCTAGTCGTTGTTTTCGTCGTGTGTTACTTGTACTTAAGTCACTATGGAGTGTACAAGAAATCCCGAGTTGCTAGATTTTGAAGGCAGTGGCTTCCCTAATATTAATTTTGCAGAAAAATGAAGATTTCGTGTGCTTACTAACTAGTGCTAAATCAAGGGAAGATTTCCACAAGTGGAGAGAAATATTCAACATCAAGAATTGTATGTGAAAAATCTTTTGTATATAATAAACTTTTGAATAAAATAATCTTTTGTAAATAATTTGTTTTTTCCTTTATATTCCAAGCTATGCAGTTTATTTTAAAATTTACAATGAAATATCAGCAAAGGAAAGCTTTTTGGTATCCGAGGCTGCAATGGTAATATGTTTAATACAAGCATAGCAAAAATTTTGCAAAGTTTAGGATATCTGCACAATAAAACCTGAGCATGGCCTTGGTTGTAATACACAGCGTAAATTTGTGCTTTATTACATATCTGTGCAAATTGAAAATTTTTTCTGGTATATTTTTCTTTGACTAGAATGAATTTGCTACTCATTTCCGTTGGATATTATTAAAATGCTTTTTTTTATTGCAACAGATTTACCCCAGCAACTAAAATAAAGGTCTATATTTCCTGTCTCACACCATGTATACTTCCGAACATTAATTACCATCCGTATTCTAGCCTAACCTGACTAAATATGTACATTTCAAAAACATTGAGTAAAAACTACAAAACAACAATAGAAAATATACATGTATATAAGCACCAAAGAACAAATCAACTTGCAGAAGACATATATATGATCAACATGGCAAAATTTGTGCATTTTGAGGGGTACAATTATTCCAAATAAAATTCAAAGTAACAAAATTTTTAAACTGTCAGCCTACTTCATGTAATAAATGCCTAATTGTCGAGGCCAATAGGAGTAGTTGAGTCATTTTTTCAATGGGTGAAGTATTACGTAACGAAACAGCCGATTGCCAGGGGATCATAGTCCTCTTGTCGAGGCCAATATAAGCAGTTAAGTCATTTAGCAACGAGTGAAGTATTACGTAACGAAACAGCTGATTGACATGGGATCATAGCCCTTCTGGTGTTTCATTGAGCAATGTTGCCAGCCAGATGCCTTGCGTATCTCTGTACTTTTTTGTAATAATTATATTTGCCAATATTATAACCTCTCACAAGATTATATTCTCAAAACTGGTGCTTCTGCATGAATTATTATGTAATGAAGCGGCTGATTGTCATGGGCATGGCTTTCTGGGTGTTTCATTGAGCAATGGTCCCATATGCCTTGCATATCTCAGTAACTTATGATGCATAAGCGATAGCGTAAATATTAGCTAGTACAACATAGTTTATACATATTTTCTGTATACATCTACAATAACTATATTTACCAATATTAAACCTATCATATAAGATAAGATTAATATAACGTGCTTCTGCAAGAATTAAGAAAAACTTATACGTGGTAGCGCTAGAAGGGCGGAGTCTCACGACGTCACCGCTACAAATCACGCTCTGATTGGTTCTAATATTCGAGGGGGTCTATTTCCATCCAGACTTCAGGAATATGCGGCCCGCTCTGCTGTCGCTTTGCTCTATACGTACGTTGTGCCTCTGCCCTGCTCTAAATGTCGTTTGCTCTATACGTACTTGTCGGTTTATTATGCACCTTGTGCATGTACCCTGCTCTGCCTCTAGATCGAGTGAACTAAATCCAAATGTTTACCTTGACAATTGTACTCAAGGTATAATAGATGTGGCACGAAGTATTCCCTTTACTTCAAATTGAAGTGTAACCTGACACCTGAAAGATGTATCTTCAATTAGAATCTAGTACAGTTAGAGTTGCAAAAGTCTTATAGTAAAAGTATCTCCAAAATACTACGTAGTTTTTGTCTACACACGAAAATGCTATGAAAGATCTTTTAAATATACGGATTACAGCTTAATATCCTTCACAATTCACTGGAAAATAAAGATTTTAAAATTAAAGTTGGCAAACAAAAACCCCCATTAAGAACATTTGAAAGGATTTCCTAAATTCACAGCAGGTTAATTCCAGAACTACCCGGATTTAAAACTTGCACTTGCATTTCAACTACTTCATAGTTCTTATTAGTACTACGTATATGTATTGCGTTTCAACGATTTCAGTTATTAGTACTATAAACTGGACTCCTTCCACACTAAAAATTCATTAACTGATCGAATTCCCACAGTGAAAAGTAAGAAACCAACAACAGATCGCAAACAAAATCCCCGCAAACTAAATAAAGTAAGAATCATTAAAAAAATAAAAACTTCCAAATATTAACATTTAAACTTTACTAAAGCCCACACTAAACAGCAATAAAAAAGTTAATTCCTTTTTAGGCCATATATTAAATTTAATTAAAAACTAGCCTTAAAAAGTATTCCACAGCCAAATTTAATTAAATTTCACCTCGTTATCTGCATAATTGCAGCACTCAATTTTAATTATTTGAATCCCTTTGAGGAAGTAATGTTCCGCACTCAGTACAGAAGCCATGTTTCAGTTTAATAACATACGCCATGGATCTTGACTTCCCTGCAAATTTTAGGGAAATAATTACACTAAAATGCATCGAATAAAGTTCTAAGTTATCCTAAAAAAATTAGATAACACAATCAGTAAAACAAAACTTTAAAATAATTAACTTTCCTCACAAAACTCTGACAAACTTATGACAAGACTCATCCTAAAGCCCACAAGTGTAGTGAAGTTTGGGTTGCAGTATAAGTCCTGGGCCGAATTGGTACTTTGCCTTGCCTTAAATTCACTTTTAAATTTCTACAAAAGCTTGTAAATTTGGACTTTCTCCAATTTCACTGCTCTACGAGGAACAAGGCTTTCATATGATAAGAGGCCATAATACAGTAAACTACTCGTTATCAACTATGGATACAAAAATTCATTACAAATGGCAAGACTAACACTTACACAAGGGATAAAGCTATAGCAATGAAAACGACTAGTCAAGTTTTAGTTTACATCATTTCCTTGCTAAAAAAATCAATTTAGTTCAACGTCACTTTCACTTTGAAAGCTATAGGAAGCTATGAATCACACAGAACACCCTATCATGCTAACGTCGTCAGTACACTGCAGTGTATACTGTTACAGTATACAATACTAACCATGAGCATTTTCATCTAAGACAAATTTTTGGGTAGTTCTACAGAAAGGCAACTCTGGATGCAGTGTCAAGTACTAGCCCCTCGGGATGAACCTAAAAACAAAATGCAATATTCTCAAAATACCTATTCTCAGTTATTCACGTACTTTTTTATAAACTTATTATATTGTTAAACTTTTAATAAACTAAATTTGTTACTCTGTAAATTACCGAAATTAGCTAAGCCCGCCGAGGTCAAAACCTTAGTATAAATTTTACTAAGCAAGTTGTTTCTCTTACCCAACTCTTAAAACTATTCACAAAATAGTCACAAAATCCGGGATAAAATTCTACCAGTAGAAAACCTTCTGGTTAGTCAGAGTTTCAAGATTGTTAAACTGCTAACTTCAAGTATCAATAATGCGTAGAGCAATAATGCGTAGAGCAATCAAGCTGGTATGAAATCTTCCATACATTTTTAAGTGTATTTTCCTGACCAGTTAAATGAAACCAATATCTAGAATAGATGGCATCCGATCTAAACAAAAGTCATGCTATTTTACCATAAAAGGCAAAACTGCTAATGCACATTCTTTCTGAACTTTAAATTTAGCCTGTAAAGTAACTAGCACGAAACCAGTGCCGTAACTAACCACTGCAACAAAATCTTAAAATACCGAACTTAATGCAAATGGAGCTCATTCAGAACAATTTAAACAGAAAATCAGTAAGTTGCAAAAATGGATATATTCACTACTTACAGCAAATGTCGTCCCATCCAGTACATTTGTCACGAAAAAAAAAGGTAATTTTCCATGATCCTACACACAAAAACAAAAAAAAAAAAAAAAAACAAAAAACAAAAAAATTCCAGGACCACGAAACCTCATCCTCGATTCACTTTCGAAAACTTAAGACTGGTTCCTTGCTCAAGTTACAAAACCTATATTTTTGCGATATCTAGCACTCAAAAAGATTTTTAAATTAAAAATCTAAACTGAAACCACCTGCATAACTAATTTGTTACCTTAAGAATATGAGTAACACTAGATAACTACACGCTTGCATACACGAAGTGCGATTGCGAAAATCTCCGCTCACAAGAAAACCACAAATCATGGGTAAATTGAGAGAGAGAGAGAGAGAGAGAGAGAGAGAGAGAGAGAGAGAGAGAGAGAGAGAGAGAGAAACGCGTCGTAGTACCTACTATGAGATTCAGGGCCTCTGTAACACGGTTTTTTGGACTTTGCTCCTTGTCAAAGCATCGGATGTAGCTGAAAGTTGACATATGTATATTTTACAACCCCACACAAATTTTTTTCAGCATTATCAATAACCTAAACCCGATAGTTTTAATTTTTATAGAGTAAAAATTATCTAGCCGACGCCATGGCCAATGATTACGAGACCAACAGTCGAAAAACATTCATTACGTAAGCAAAGTAATAAACACCTTTTTACGAACCTGTTGACGCCGCCCATCCACTAGTACATGAACCCATTCACCTTGTTCCATCGGCTCTGAAACCCAAAGACTTTATGAACTGTCGGAACGATACCATAGATGTGGGGGGGGGGTATCTGTGCTAGCGTAGTATACTACTGTAAGCAGTAGTGCCCGCAACAGTATACGCAGTAATAGACATGACTTAAACGTGTAGGCCAACTGCTGGGATCCTTGAGGATCATTTAGCTCTTCTTACAACTACTCGAGAAATGAGTTTTTATAGCCAGAAGTTAAATTTTCTAATCCAACAATGCCCATGATAGCCTTCAGTGTTATCCTGAATTATAAAGAGGCCAAAGTGGGTGGAGCCTCATGAAGTCATCATTCTGACGATAATTATTGGTGAAGATTTAAAGCCAAAATATAGTACCGGCTATCTTATTTCGGTAAATAGGTAGATAGCCAATAAATAAAAATTGCATGACATTGGATATAGAAGTTATCAACAAGCTTGTCTACTATGTTTTTGTTTTTGAAAATTACCATCTATTCCCTACATCTTGTCAGTCTGATTGTGACCTATAAAGCAGACTGTAATTTCTTAGGAAACTTATTTTGGGAGTTAGACTAATAATCGAAGTGTTTTTTGCAATTAACATATTTTGTTGGTTTGTTCATTATGACAATTATCAGTGGAGAGGTTCAGAATTCATAAAGGTGTGCTGCTTTGCTTTTATTTAAATTTGTTTGTCATGGTTGCCAGAGGTATAGCCTTTGTTACGTATAGCCAATCATCCATCGAGAAAGAGGGAAGAAATGCTGTCATAAGTTACGTAACGAGTGCGTTCGAAACCTTTTCTCCGAGTAAGTTGGCCCGTCTTCAAAAAGTGTCACTTTTACATTGTAAGTACCAAATTTATTCAACCTACGTAATGCTGAATAAGTCAAAATTTATGTGTAAATATAATGTGTATTCTGAATAAGCGTTATATCTATGAAATGCATAGATAAAAAGTTATTGCGAAAAAACCGTGTTACAGAGGCCCTGAATCAAATAGTAAATTTAAATTAATGAAAATGAAAAATCTGCGGAAAGGAATCTTTCATGCAATGGCGTACAGCAAAACTTAAAAGTTGTGCCAGCTACAAGGTATCCTCGAGTAAGGTGATACCGTCGGAAAGTCACCTATTAAAATCTATAAAACAGCACAAATACCTTAAATCCAAATACGGAGAGCCATACCGTAACCATCAACGAAAGACAGTGAACATACCTATCTCAACTCGAAGCACAGCACCAAATTCCCGGACCACAGGACTAACGAAAGAGGAAGCAGTTACTGTCTATAAAACCTAAAACTTTCATGTAAATAATTCACAAACTTGTTACAACCATTCTGCATCATTAGGCAAACTTCTTGCACCCATGACTACAGCGAACTGTTGCCGGGGTGAAGAACTAACAAAAATCAAGGACACGAGAAACTTGAAATATTAGTTACGGAGTCCATGGATGGCTAGTTGCGCCATCTGAATTTAAACTTCATAATTATTTTTACCAAAGAAAGATTTTGTCTCAATCGTAAATCTATTTCCCATTAAATATAGCGAAATGTTATATTTACATTTTATTTCTTATCTCGAGAGCTCCCCGTCCACCATACTCGTAGTGTATTAGTGTCATCGAGGATTTAAATAAATAAACAGCGTAAAAGTAGTAATCATGATGAGTTCTGTAAGCTACATGGATCAATGCATCTTCCTTACTCTGCTATATCGGAAAACCTTCCAGTTTGTTCTATTGCAGTTGGTTTTAAACTAGGGGGGAGGGGGCGGTTGCTCCTCTGTGGAGGAGCCAGCAATTTCCAGGCGAGATTCGAGCCCTAGGGAGAAATTAAAAACTCTTATTATATTCGTTATTCCCTTAACAAGAGTAAGGAACTAATATTGAGAAGTTTATGGGAAAATGCAAAAGTATCGCCTTGTAACGTTAGTTTCCTATAATAGTCTACTATACTGGTTAGACTCGTTGGCTTAACTTATTTTTATTTATTTACTTCCCATCCCTCAAAACCCCACTTATTTTTATTTTTATCTGGTAGGGAATTTTACTCATAGACGCAAGGGGCATGAAGGAAGGAACCGAACTCTTAGCGGGGGTCGGGGGGGGGGCTTGGGGGGGGGGGGGGCAGCAGGGGTAAAAAGTTCAAGAACCACTATTCTATCGCTTGCCATAGTTTGACAAAATCTGCTTTCCCATAAATGTTATTATCCGTTCTGCATAATAGGGTGCAGAATATTATTACGCAAAAACTATAGTACCAACGGATAAGTAAGAAAGCAGAAAAAACTTTGTAAAATGAATTATATGATAATAATGTAAGAGAGAGAGAGAGAGAGAGAGAGAGAGAGAGAGAAATGTTCACACACAGGCCCAAATTTGTATGCAGCATAGCCATTGTTCATGGCTGACCTAAGAGCACATACTCGACGATCGTGTAAATAAGTGACCTAACATCCTGTATCTGGCGATTGTATCAAAAGCTCTGACCTTGAAAAATCCATACTGAATTGCTGCTTGAGATTAAAACCAGCCTTTTGCTGGCACGGGTTCTGACTCCTAATAAGCTGCCCGTAAAACATTTTTTGAAATAATTGTCCACTAAAACTGGCCCGGAGTGCCGTCATTTTCATGAATTATAATCACCTCTCTCCAAGACACTTGTCTTATTCTTACAATAAAGTTGCTTTTGTTTTCTTAATTTTGTGATGTAAATGGGAAAACTTGTTTCACAACACACTAAATGGTAAATTTCAGACTGAAATACAAAAACATGTATTAAAGAAAACGGGTACGTTTATTGAAAAAGAAAATGTATTTCGACGATTTCTATTTTCATGGTAAACTAGTATGAAATATGCATGCCCTTCAAGTTAAGTGGACGTGTAGTTACATTTAATGATCAAGCTATACATATTACTTCTCATGTTGCCATATAACCTTCCTATTAATTTCAGTTAATACAGAAGTGTTTTACCCGGAGAAAAAAGGATTGCGTGACTTTCTTTGACTTTTTATTAATAATTAAATTGATGAAAACGTTAGTGAGATCTGTAATTTCCACTTTTTTTCTACGATAGTTTCTATTGCTACACATTCCGTACAATAGAAACCTATTTCTATCACGTACAAGTAAAGTGGATCGTATTTTTAGTTTTTGCAATGTGGCGTCAGGTCTGGCGTACGAATGTTATATTGATTTTAAATGAAAATTCTCTCTCTCTCTCTCTCTCTCTCTCTCGAGAGAGAGAGAGAGAGAGAGAGAGAGAGAGAGAGAGATACAACAAAGTAGATGCTTGCCTGTTGCCCATTCAAGCTAGTCACAGATTCCAAAGGTATATCTTTAAGTCTCCATTGCCCTCTCATCAAAAATAGATTGCAATTAAGCCATATGAGCTGTGAAATAAATTATATAAAGATAGGCCTAACTATATGAAAAGGAAGTTGGTCATTACTTCTAAGCACTAATTATTCCTTAGAGAAAGGGAGGTTTCATCACTGTTTCATCTTTTGATTGCTGTTCTTCAAGAAACATCCCTGAAAACATATTAAGCCTATACCAACGATTTTCTTTGAACACCAACTACAGGGTTAGTGAAAAAAGTTATCTTGGTAAAAAGAAATTTGAAATAAAACAACCTTTGCATGGCATTATAGTAATGATATCCAATTTCCATAGAAAGATTATACTTCTGCTTCTGATTATACATTTTCATTGGACTTTAATTTTGGCTATAAAGTTCACTTGTCAAATGAACTCATTGGAAGCAATATAATTTTATAATAATGAAAGTTTTGAAAGATCCACAACCAAACCGGCTATCAACTACAATAACAACCTCTTTGAACTTTTATGTAAATCAAATCAGCTTGAACCATGAAGCTGAGAAAATGACATACTCACAACCCTTCGTGGTTTATGAGAAAACAAGAATTTTAATTAAATTCCATTATTTGTCAAAACTATGTGTAATTTTTAAACATTAGAAATGGCTGAAGTGGTGGTAGGCAATGTGGTTGCTGTGATGGGTGTAGACATTATTGAAGAGGAAACAGGTGCAGTGGTTGTTGTGGTAGGTGTGTTTGTTGAAGCTCTGGTAGGTGTAGGTGCAGTGGTTGTTGTAGTTGGTGTGTTTGTTGAAGTACTGGTAGATGTAGTGGTTGTTGTGGTAGGTGTGTTTGTTGAAGTACTGGTAGATGTAGGAGCAGTGGATTTTGTGGTTGGTGTGTTTGTTAAAGTACTGGTAGACATAGTGGTTGGTGTATTTGTTGAAGTACTGGCAGACGTAGTGGTTGTTGTGGTAGGTGTGGTCACTAAAGTAGTGGTAGTGGTAGGCGTAGATGTAGGGGTTGTTGTGGTAAATGTAGATGTAGTGGTTATGGCTGTGGGTGTTGACATTGAGGTAGTGGTAGGTGTGGTAGTTTTTGTGGTACGGGTGGTTGATGAAGTAGTGGTAGGTGTAGCAGTTGCTGAAATAGTGGCAGGTGTAGTGACAGTTGAAGGCATAGTCGTTAGAGTAGTGGGAGAAGCTATGGAAGTAGTGGTAGGTGTAGTGGTTGATGAGGTAGTTGTTATTGCACGTGTAGTTGAAGTAGGTGTCGTTAATGAACTAGTGGCTGTTGCAGAAGGTTTCATTGTTGCAGTGGTGGTAGGTGTGGTAGTAGTTGTCGTAGGTGTGAAAGTAGTGGTAGGCATAGTAGTAGTTATGGTAGATGCTGAAGTAGTGGTAAGTGTAGGAGATGTTGACGTAGTGGCAGGTGTGGTAGTTCTTGAAGTAGTGTTAGGTGTGGTAGTAGTTGTGGTAGTTGATGAGGTACTTGTAGGTGTGATGGTTGTAGTAGGTTTGGCTGTTATTGAAGTAGTGGTAGGCCTATTAGTAGTTGTGGTAAATGAAGTACTGGTAGGTGTATACGTAGTTGAGGTAAACGAAGAAGTGGGCAGAGGCAGAGGAGCAGTTGTGGTAGTTGTTGGAGTGGTAGGCATAGTAGTAGTTGTGGTAGGTGCTGAAGTACTGGTAGGTGTATACGTAGTTGTGGCAGACGATGAAGTAGTCAGAGGCATAGTAATAGTTGTGGTAGTTGTTGAAGTAGTGGTAGGCGTAGTAGTACTGGTAGGCGCAGGCGCAACGCCTGTAGCGGCACAGGTGAATCCCGCGTAGTCCAAATCAGTGGAGAAGAGCGCCGGACGGAATACGACATAAGCCCAGGAGTTCCTCGAGGGGAGTTTCTGGGGACCTTCGGCTCCGCAATAGCTGTCGAAATAAGGAAAGATGTTCAGCTGCCTAATTGCAGGACAGAAGTGTAGGAGTGGAAATAATTTTCAGTTATTCTGCTTAAATGTAGTATTTTATTATTTACGCAAGTATACACACACACACACTCACACACGCGCGCGCGGTAAGTCCTCAAACTTGCTTTATGTGGTGTTGAAATGTTTGGTCTTTGGTACGCAAGTGTACACACAGGGCACAACACCGCCCTACCCCACCCCACACACAAACACATTATATAATATATATATATATATATATATATATATATATATATATATATATATAGTATATATATATATACTACACTCGTATATGATATATAACCCTTCTTTCCTGACATTAGTTGCTTTGGAGAAAGAAATAATTCACTGCAAAATATTTCAGCTGTTTATATTGGAAAATCCACAATTGATTTATACAAATATTGAAAAAAATATAAACAGCCAACAAGAGAAGAACAGTCGACTCAAAAGAAACAAGAGAAGAATATTCGATTTAAAACACAACCTAAACCTCACCTATTTACAGTTGTATAGGAGGACTGAATGTGCAAAGCATCGTTGAAGTAGCTGAGGGGGGGGGGGGGGGGGACACGCATTGCTGGTCTTCCTAATGTCAAAGACTTGGCAGGAGATTTCTACTTGCACGTTTGGTCCCATGGCCTAAAATGAAGAAATACTAATAAGCAAATACAATGCAAGCACAAATCCAAATAACTGATTTTTTAAAAATATAATTGCTATTGCCAGAACGGGACGGATATAATCTTAAAATAAATTATTCACATCGAGTTCTGAAAAGGTTAAAGGAAATAAGAAATATCAGTATATAATTAGAGATATCATTACTATTTCGTCTCACTCACAAAGAAGACCCAGTTGCATTTGTCTCCCGACGTGTATTTCGAAGGGTATTTAGGTGACCTGAAGGTCACGGTTAAGCCAGGGGTCAGCCACACCCACGAGCTGCAAGGAGCAATGTATGGGCCTGCGGAGTAGAAATATTCGGTTAACAGAAAAAATAAGGGATTTATCTACGAATGGATCCACTGATATGAAATGACCCACTGTACTCACCGAGCGAAGTTCGAGGAGGTACGAAAGGTTTGAAGTCATCTTTGTTGAAAGGCAATGGTTGGCTGATCGTTGATGAAAGTACCTGTAAGAAAAAAAAATTTACAGGTAAAGTAAAAAAAGAAAACTGTTAAAGACCTGGGTCTTCTGAATATGTAAATGTGTATGAATGGCGTGAATATAAGTAAATGTGAATTTATATCCAAAAATAAGAGTGTCAAATGAACTCAGTTTTATGTTAAAAATTTGGCTAATTTTCAGCACAGATACGTCTCAAACATGGGCAAGTTATACGATCTGGTGAGTACGGAAGAAGATCGGGAAATCCACAGTCCAAGCAATATAAAAACTTGTATTCTCAATTCGGTCACTTCTATGACTGGACTATCTGAAACTTCTAATGCAATGAAATATAAAAACTTTGTTATCATCATCTCTCTCTCATTCCTTTCAGAAGTTAGTTAACAAACACATTATCACCTCTGATTATTTTCATAATTTTATGTCCTACATTAGTTTATTCCCTCCCTTAATTTATGCTCTTCCTCCCTCGATCTCTTGAACCCAAGATAATCTTTTTGATCATATTTTGATTATAATATGAATTTGCAGTCAAGCGAACGTATATATATATATATATATATATATATATATATATATATATATATATATATATAATATATATATATACAGATATGGATGTATTCATAAATCCTTTCTTTCATACACTCACCCTTGTTGTCAACGTAAACAGTAAACAAATGAAAACTTGGGGTCCCATTTTGAAGAATCTGTAGAGGTGAAAAAGTTGATATTAATTCATCACAAATTTTTAAACAATATCTGTTAAGTTCTTCTTTATTCAACAATGTCTGTTAAATTATTATTTATTTAGCGATATATTTTATGTTCTCTTTTATTTAGCAATATCTATTAAATTCTTTTTATCTGCTTTGCTCAAGTGATGCTACAAACAAAATAATCATGATAATTCATGAAAATAGAATTGTAAATTGCGTAAACTGATTTTCACCAAAATCATTTGGTATATTTTAGTACAATTATCACAGAAGGAGCATAATTATGCAATACCTGTCTAGTGTAACAGTTAAAAGAATCATTTGTTCTGAAATCAGCGTTTACCTCTTGTTAAAGTGTTATATGCGAGTACAGAAAACGATCCTGTAACCAACCCATCCTTTATCTAACTTAATCTTTGTACAAGTGCGTACAGATATAACACAGACTTTATGGCTGTTTATCCTTATCAAGTGTTTGTTTATGACTGGTGAAAATAATAATAATAATAATATAATAATAATAATAATTAATAATAATAATAATAATAATAATAATAATAATTACTACCATTTTTTATGCGGCACTTATTTGCTTATCACATGCATGCTGCAGTTTCCCTTAGTCCATTTTCGATTTTGTCTTAATGAATGAACAATCTTGTTTATAATGAAATATAATATATATATATATATAATAATATATATATATATATATATATATATATATATATATATATAGATATATATATATATATGCATGTGTGCGTGTGTCAGAAGGAGATATTTATGAAAGCAAAAGCCAGTTTATTGTCGCTGTTGTGCTGAATCTCAGAATTAACCAATAAATAGGAGTAATGATTGTAGATAATTCCACGGAGAATATAATTCGTCGCTTACTGTTCGAGAGTTGACAAACCAGCTCATCGAAGACTAAAAACAATTCTTGGAGTGTTAACAACACTGAACGGACGAGCGATCAACATTTGACATTGCTGCATAAAACGAAGGAGATCTTAGAGGTTGATTAATGGTACAGAGAAGACAACTGGATGTGCTTAGCTTGTAGTAGGTGGACTTGCAGCAAGAGACATTAGAGGAAAAGGAAGGGAATACGTTGAAGATCACTGTACTGGTTTTGGGATGAATATTATGTAAAAGGAACAGCTGTATAATACTGGTCTCGTCAACAACCGTTAAAAGCTATTGTCAAAATGTGTCTATTAGTTTTTCCTTTTTATATGCACGACTATGAGAGAGAGAGAGAGCCATACATTTCGCGAGGTGGATTGACTGGTTTGTTTTCATGAAGCTGGCCATATCTTATCACGAGCTCTTGCCTCAGGTGTATAAAGGCAGCCCATGAAAGGCCTAGTACAGACCAACTGAAAAACCTGACCTACCAACCGGGGACTGTTACGTTCATGAGGAAAACACTCTCTTCAGAACAAAACATTGTCGACGATTTTCTCTTCAGAACAAATCGAACGATTTTCTTACCTGGGATTTACTGCAGATCCGTTACCGCTTCTGTCGCTAGTCCTCGGCACTTTAGAACAAAGTGTAGAGAGTGCAGACCTTGCTTTAGAAGTGCTGAGTATATACCTCTCTTATCTGCTGTGTGGTTACGGGGCCGAAGAACAAGTGCACTACAAGTTGTCTTTTTTTTCCACTTTATATCTAGACAAGTTGATCGCAGGTGTTCTAGGGTGCCATTGCGAAACAAAAGTAGTTATGTATATTTTGATTCAAATCCATCCTAAAGAGGAATGAACATATCAAGAGATCTTTTGCCTCCAGTAAAGTTATTAATTTTCTCGAGAAACTCATTGAGTTAGATTCGAATTTCTTGCAAAAATCAAATGAGATATGAGGGTTTAATCAACAGGATCCTAGTGGGCGTCGGAAGTCGTGGGCGAGTGTCGTGAGCTGAACTTTCCATGAATTTCGTGCGTCATGCGTCATGGTTTTGGGAGTGAAGATCTGTGGATGAAATCGTGGCCATCGTGGATAAAACCCTTGTAAAAACCCAGATACATACGAAGCTTTTGCTTAAATCTTGTGCCTCTCGCATAAAGAATTTGAAGATATCTGTTTTTTCATGAATAAAACATTTGTTTGAAATCTTGCAATCTCAGATTGAATATTTCTGATACATCTGGGGTAAGACTTTCGAACACATTCCATGCCTCGTAGACGTGGTCGATGTGTAAAATCGTATACCTGTCGGATAAAAACAGATTAACAAATATAATTCTTCTGCAAAAGGGAAATATACTGTTCTTGTATCTCTTATGTTTAGATGTACAAATCTTATTTCTTTCATATATATAACGGAAGGATAAACATTATTTCTTAAGATGAAGTACTTTTAAAAATCTTGTATTTCTTTGATAAAACCTTTTGATACATTCCAAGAGCGGTTTTTGTGCAAGCTCGACTCTACTAGATTCTAGGTAATGGATGAGACAAAAAGTCTAGATCTCACACGATAATGAGTAAATTTCCTCTTAGATTAATTACTAACTATAATTCTCTTTACTCTTACCACTGGAATGAAAGCAGACTGGCGCTTGAAATAAATAGCAGACAGAACACTTTAGCCCATTATGTACTAGCGTGACATATATGTTACGTAGAACATATGTTCAGTTAACTTACACCACACGTTTACATGTTGAAACTTGTTTCATGATAGGTCCTGTGTGTGAGAGCTAATACATGTATCTACTTGCATACAAGTTTTTACAGGAATAGAAGTTCATTCAAGGGAGTGACACCGTTCTGTGCAGAAGTGCTGTTTTTGCTCCGGTGTGAAAATGAGTTCAGGCAAAAAGTGAGTATTATTTTGCCATTTTCATTAGATATATTGTATTGTTTTTTGATAAAATACTTGAAATATGGCTATAGAGAAATGTCTGTGCTAATAATGAATATCTAAGATTTATAATATTGGCAGCAGTGCATTTTATATTTTCTGTGACATATATGTTACGCTAGGATGATACAGGGCATTTATGCCTTTTTCTATTTTACTGTATGTAAACTGATAGTAATATCTTTCTAGTGATATAAAACATTCTATGGCTTCATTTTCTTTCTTTTTACTTTACTTACTACACTTTTAGTTATTTTAACTCATTAATAAGTTACTTTGTTAAATTTAATCCAGAGATAACACGTTTTTATTTATTTTTTTTATTTCAGGTCTCTGACTGTCAATGAAATACTAGCAGAGTTAGAAAAAGAAGATATTGCTGCAGATGTTTTTATTGAGCCTGCTGATGATGGTCTGACTGACGAAGATTCTGCTGATGAAGATCAAGGTGGTCTAATTGATAATCTCTCTGGTAAACAATTAGATGCTGCAGGTGAAGCAGCTTTCGTTCCAAATGGAGTTCGGCTTGGAAATTTAGAAGAGGACTTGGAGAACTATGATGACTCTAGTATTGCTTCAAAACTCCAAAGTGGACTAGAAAGGCAACATTTTCTTCACCAAAACCAATTTTTCCTGAGGCGAATTACAGTCAATACCGGAACTTATCACCATGTGAATTATTCGAATTGTTTTTTGATGAGGAAGTTTTCAGATTGATAATAGAACAGTCAGCTCTTTATGCTCGTTACAAGGGAGAAATTTCCTTCTCAACAAATGAAAAAGAAACTAAAGGTTTTCCTTGGCATATTACTTTTATCTGGCATTGTTCCAGTTCCATCACGGAGACTTTACTGGAAGAATTCTCCAGTGACTAGAAATGAGCAGTGTATTCTGCAATGAGAAGGAACAGATTTGATAAAATAATGCAGTTCATACATTTAGCAGATAATACTAATCTGATGATTCAGATAAATATGCTAAACTCCGTCCCCCTGATAAGGCTACTTTCCACTCGATTTTTGTCTCATTTTCAACCATAGCAGCATCTATCTCATGACGAGGCAATGGTTGAATATTTTGGCCGCCATGGATGCAAGCAGTGTATTCGAAACAAACCAATACGCTTGGTTATAAAGTTTGGTGCCTGAATACTGATGCAGGCTATTTAGTAAGCTTTGACTTATACCAAGGTAAAACATATGAAGGTAATTCATAAGAGGAGAAAGCGTTTGGCAAATGTGGAGCCACTGTTCTGAAAAATATAAAGTCATTGCCAGATGATAAAATACAACTCCCATACAGCTATTACTTTGATAACCTTTTTACCTCTTTTCCTCTTCTCCAACACCTGAGTGAGCAAAACTATTAACTGCTTACGCGGGAACAATAAGAGACAATAGGCTGAAAAAATGCCCTTTGAAAGCAGTTTCTGAGATGAAAAAAGAAAAAAAAAGGGGAACATCAGACTTCATCTAGATAAGGCAAATAACATTCATTATTGCAGATGGATGGATAATTCGGTTGTCACCATTGCATCAACTGCTCATGGAAGGAAGAACCCCTTAGTAAGGTGAAAAGATACTCTCAAAAAGAGAAAAAAAATATTGAAGTTGACTGCCATTAGTTTATTCGAGAATACAATAACCACATGGGTGGAACTGACCGTCAAGACCAGAATGTGAATAATTATAGAGTATCTATTAGGGGTAAGAAGTGGTGGTGGTGTATTTTTACCTGGTTATTAGATGTATCAGTGCAAAATGCTTGGATTCTTCATAAAATGTCAGGTGGATGTTTACCTCAGCTAGATTTCAAAGAACAGATTGCTGAAAGCTATCTGAAGAGATATGGGATCTCCTAAAGGGCCTGGGAGACCTTCCCAGGGGGAAACAGGTTGTAAGAGAGTTCTTGATGACATTTGTTTTGATGGAATTAGAACACTACCTGATAGAGACCCCAAACAAGAAAAGACGTAGATGTGCTGGAAATCTGTGTAGCAAATCTCCTTCCAGTCAGTGTAATAAGTGTGATGTAGGTCTGTGTTTGTCTTGCAATTTAGCATTTCACACAAAATAGACTTCAATGCTGTGCCACATGATGTATCAGTTGCAATGAAAAGTGATTATTTTTATGTTAGCATTTTGAACTGGCAATTTAATCTTTGTTTTGATTCTAAGTGCAAGATTTAATACAATGACTATTTCTTTTGGCTTGTTTTTTTTATTGTAATTTTCAATTCATTCATTTGGTGGTTGTGACTACGGTAGTTCATGTATGAAAACAGTAGACTTCTTTTGTATTTAGTTATGTCACTTATATAACAGCAAACAATAAACCTTTCAAAATAGAACAGAATTTTTCATATTTCCCCCAAATGTACTCGTTACTGCCTAGCGTGACATATATGTCACACTCCATTATTCATTGTACAATGAATGCAGCTGAAAAAAATTATGTATTCTACTGATTTTGGATCCTTATGAACTAGATTTAGTGTAAAAATTTGAAATCCAAAGAAAAAAAAAATTTGGGAAGAAATGGGTTAGGCTAAGGTTAATGATACCTTTCGTCATTAAATGTTGGGTGATAAAAATGTTGTCATTAAATGCTGGGTAGAGACAATATATTTGAAGGTGCTAAAAATAGCAGAATAATTTTCGTCTTCAGTAAGTCTGCATGTAGAATATCAGTGAATACTAAGACTAATATAATATTTTGAATTATGTTTTCTCCATAACTTTTTTTCTCTCTGGCGTTTATTGGTATCGATACTTGAGATCGAATCGCTAATTTCCCATAACGACGTGTGACTCACTGTTCCATGACTCTCATAAAATAAAATTGCCACACAGCAGTAGGAAGATACGCTTATAACCGCTGCTATCACTATTCCAAGGTCAAAAATAATACTCGGCAAAAGAGTTGTTTTCACATGTGATACTCTGTTTCATTTATGGCCCAAATCGAAGATATATGAAGGTAAATATATGATGACCTCCAGTGTATATTTGCCCGGTAATAAATCTCAGGAAATGACGTTTAAAACAAAATCTTTTAATGGCCTGAAATGATATGTCGTGATTAAAGTCTTTAATGTCTATAGATGATTTTGATTTTCCCTCAATTTCCACTTGACATTGCCAATAAGGGATTTCAAAACACCAGTACACTAACGACAGAAGTCAATTGCCAACCTCACTCACGGAATTCCTTATCGGCGCACGGACAGAACAACCCTCTCGTATCGCCGGCAGCTCTCGTAAATGTCACACAACCTTCAGTGAGTTCGACTGGCGTAGCGTTTCTAGGCAAAGACAAATGCTCCATTACACAATGAGCCATAAAGTCCCCCATGACGATAACTCGGACCTTATACCTTCCGTTTCATCTTACTTATTCTGAATGCGTGTGCTGCCTCACGTTTGCTCATCTGTCGCCAGGTGATAATCTTGGCGCCAGGTGAAAATCTTGTTCATTTTCCTAGAGTATAGATAACCTAGTGCCAGGGGAGTAAGCTCGGTGTTCATTTTTCTAGATTACAAGGAACCGGGGCTGTAGGATATAATCTTATTCATTATCCTAGAGATAAATAACCTGACGACAAGGGAGTTAATAAGGTGGTGCCAGAGGTATCTCTTTGTTAATTTTCCTACCGTATAAAGAACCTGGCACCAAAGTTTAACTTATCGCTCAATATCCTAGAGTATAAAGAACTTGGTGCCAAGGGATAACCTTGGTGCCCATTTCCCTAGAGTATGCAGACCCTGGCGACAGACAATTAACTATAAAGGGCCTGGCGACAGACAATTACCTGTAAAGAACCTGGCGACAGGGGATAACCTTTGTGTTAATTCCACGAATATGTAGAACCTGGCGCCAGGGGATAAACTTGGCGTTCATTTCTCTAAAGTATGTAGAACCTGGCGCCAGACAATGAACTATAAAGAACCTGGCGCCAGGGGATAAACTTGGCGTTCACTTTCCTAGAGTATGACGGTGTAGAAAAAGATGTCTTTTGTATTTCATTGCCTACGATTGCAGTTTTGACACATTTGAAAATTATTGATGAGAATTATTATTCTCAGGCATCCCTCATAATTCAGTATAAGTGTTTGTAAACAAAATTGAATCATTATAGTTATTCAGCATACTAATGTATCATCTTGATTTCCCCACTGGCAATCGTGTTCGAGAAAATCGATCTTACAGAGAATGCTTGGAAGTGATTAAGGGACATGAAATTTCTCCGATTTTCCTTTCCTATTCGACTTCCTTGCTCCGTCAGTCATCTTCTGGCACTCTAGGAATACATTTTTTTCTTTACTTCATCAGTTCGTTAGTGAATTGTTAATCAGCCACTCAGTCTATTGCCTATTGCCTTATGCCTATTGCCCTTATAATACTAAGCCTATGCATTATAATACTAGCCTATGCCTATTGCCTTATAATACTAGCAATAATTAAGTG
>NC_087206.1:9093266-9115766 GCF_015104395.2 Macrobrachium nipponense
TCAGAACTTTGCCTGCTGCTTCTCCGCTTCTGACGTCACATCGAACAAAGTTCGATAGTGTGGACGCAGCCTCAATTCGTACCCACTTTGCTTCCAGGGCATTGGAACTGACGTAAGCATACAGATCAGCTGCCAAGTGTTTGACATCAGGCAGTCCAGTAGTTGGAGTAGCTGCCCAAGTTTTCTTCTCAGATGCCAATGCATATCTATTCTACATTTTAACACAGTTTGAGAGGTAGGATTCCTTCCCCCCCCCACCCCCCCCTTCCCCCCCCCCCCCCCCCCCCCCACCCCCCCCGAGTGTTTTAAATAAGTGGGATCAGGCTACGATTATATCAAGGCTTCTCCGGATTGAGAAATGAATTAGTCCTTAATTCTGAAATTGACCCCGAGAATAAATTAGGTTACTGAATCATAGTCTTATGTTCTCTTCCATGATTAGGTTACTATTTGCTGAAGTTGTCTCTACGTTAAACAATATACGAATGATTGTGTTCATTGGTAGGGTGATTTAGAATGAAATTATATGGCGTCACAATAACAAAGGTCATCAACGCCCAAAAATGTCAGCATGCAAGATCATTCTTTTTCTCATAGAAGCTATAAAACGGTAACCAAAACAAAATTCGTGTTGCAAAACTTATCAAAATCATAAAAACTTTAAATTTATAAAAAGATAATTTTTCCGCTGTATGTAGTGAATCATGAATTTTGAAATCTCACGCTACAGTCAGTGAGGAGAATATTATGAATTTTAAGCACAAAAATCGTCGATTGGATGCGAGTTATTAAAGGAAAAATAAATCTGCCCATGCATAATCAAATATATCCATGTTTATATTAAGGAATGGAGTATATTTTTCCAAGTAATTTTCCCTTGATATTATAGTTTTTCAACCAATTTCTCTACAAAGCGAAGTTTTCTATGTAATTTTCCACACAAAAAAACATAGTATCCCTGAGCTAATCTGAAAGTTGTTACTGAAACGGCACTGAAAAATCTATGGAAAAAATGTCAGTAATGTAAGTGGTGCTATTCTTACCTTAGATAATCATATAAAGCTAAACTGACAAATTTGATATAGTATATATATATTTAGATATAATACGCATTTTTATCACATCACCGTGATTCATATACATGCATTAAGATACAAATATCCTTTAATATCCAATTTGTTCTACCTAGAAATTAATATATTTTCATATATGTTGACCGAAAGGGAATTTTTTAGTTGATTATAAATTCGTCCCCCGAGGATTCGAACCAGCGGACATACAGAGGAGAAATTAGGACTTTAGTGACATTACCGAGGTAGAGCGAATTGAATATTAAAGGACGTTTGTAGCTTAATGCATAGGTATAATATACTATATACACTTATATGCATGTATATGCATATATATATATATATATATATATAATACTATATATATATATATATATATATATATATATATATATATAGATATATATAGATATAGATATATCTATAATATATAAAAATATATAGGGATATATATATATATATAAATATATATATATATATTATATATATATAATATATATATATATCTCGATATATATATATATATATAAATATCTATATATATATATATATATATTAGATATATATCTATATAGATATCTATATATATCATATATATATATATATTATATATATATATATATATATATATATGCATATACATGCATATAAGTGTATATAGTATATTATACCTATGCATTAAGCTATATAGATATAGAGATTAGATATTATATATATATATATATATATATATATATATATATATATATATATATATATATATCTATATTAGATATAGATATATATATATATATATATATAATATATATATATATAGATATATATATATATCTATATACTATCTATATATATAGATATATAGATATAGATATATCTAGATAGATATATATATATATATATATATAGATATAGAGGTATAGATATATAGATATATCATAATAGATACTATATATATATATCTATATATATCTCTATATATATCTATATATATAGATATATATAATATATATCTATCTTATATATATAGTATATATATATATATATATATTTTTCCCTATATATATATATATATAGATATAAATTCTAGATAGATATAATATATATATATAATATATCATATATATATATATATATATATATATATCTATATCTATATCTATATCTATATATAAATAGATATAAATATATATATCCTATATATATATTATATATATATATATATATATATATATATATATATATATATATATATGGCTGGTAAAAATGTTCTGTAATAACAGAATTCCATGTAATAAACAAAAGGAGCCCATAAAAAAACACCAAAATATAGAGAGAAAAGTATACTATATCAGAGACTGCTGTCTCCCTCTTCAGGTAGATGAATGAGAAAAGTTTTACAGAAAAGGTGGTATTTATACCAAGAGTCCATCCACAGGCAAGCCAATTTAGGTCACCCCCGCTGATAATCTTCCTTTAATCTTCTTAAGTGTTGGTTGAATGAAAACCTTGTCGATCGTATCTGAAATCCATGCTCCTTTTGAGATGTTCATTACCTGTCTCTCTTTTATTAAGGCCGATTCCATCATTTGACTCTTGTACCGGCAGTTGCTGCTATAAATTACACGTGACAAATTCCAGTTTATTCTATGGTTATGCTCATTTATATGGTTGAAAATAGCCGAGTTCTGTTGTCCATACTTAACTGACTGTTTGTGTTGTATTAATCTCTGGGGAAGTGATTTATTGTAAATCCGATGTAAGATTGGTCACAGTCCTGGCATGGGATTTCGTAAACCCCAGTGTCCTTGGGAGATGTCTTTTGTTGGACGTTAATCAGGGATTTAGCTAAGGTGTTTGGGTAAGTAGATGCAAAAGGGTTAGATTTTCCGAGGGTGTGGGGTTACTCTCTTAATCGTGTTCAGGTGAGGAATTTTTATTTTATTGTTGGGTGTATCTCTGGTCTTGTCTTTAGAGGGTTGGTAGAGAATTACGTTTGCTTTGTGAATTGTTTTCTCAATTATATGGTCAGGATACTTTAACGACGAAAGTTGCTTGCGAATTAGTTCAAATTCTTTTTCCAGGAATTCTGGGGAACAAATTCGTAAGGCTCTTAAGAACAGGTTGCTAGCTATACCTATCTTGATAGTAATGTCGTGATAGGTAAAGTAGTGAATGTATGAAAGTGAGAACGTCGTTTTTCTGTATATGGTAAACTTGTATTCTGTCATATCTCTGATTATTAAAACATCAAGAAAAGGAATTTTGTTGTCTGTTTCCCATTCAACTTTAAATTTGATGCTGGGCACTAATGCGTTTAATTTTGAGAGGAATTCATTAAAATTGCCCCACCTATTATCCCAAAATGTTAGGATATCATCCACATATCTCATCCACAGCATGTTTTTGGGTTTTATTACATTTATTACTGTAGTATTCCATGTACGGATTGGCTAAAACAGGACTTAAAGGACTACCCATACTACACCCGAATTTTTGGTTGTAGAATGATTCCCTGAATAAAAATATGTTATTAGATGCACATAATTCAACTAACTTTATTATTTTGTCAAGCGCCAATGGGAAATGATCTGAATAGGGGGATAATTTTTCCCTTAAAAACTGAAGAATGTCCTGTATTGGTACTTTTGTGAATAGGGAGTCTACGTCAAGGCTTAAAAGTTTTATGTTGTGAAGTGGTATATGTGCTTCCCTGAATTTGTGACAAAAATCTTCCAAATGCTTAATGTGACTGGGAGAAAAAGTGCCTAAAAAGGGGAAAGGAGGCCAGCTAACCATTTAGAAATTTTGTAATTGATAGCTCCGGCATATGAAACGATGGGTCTGAATGGAAGATTGTCTTTGTGAGTTTTGGGAAGGCCATAAAAGTAGGGTAATTTAGGATTAATTACTTTAAATTTCTCTAATAGTTCAATACTCTTTTTGTCTTAGCCAATTAATCTTACTTTCCAAAAAAATTCTGTGGGAACATTATGGAGGGGATTTTTCGTCAGTTTTTCATAAGTGATTGTGTCGCTAAGGAGCTGGTTGATTTTGTCGAAGTAGAAGTCTTTGTCCATTATTACGATTTTCTACCGACCCCCTAAAGACAAGACCAGAGATACACCCAACAATAAAATAAAAATTCCTCACCTGGACACGATTAAGAGAGTAACCCACACCCTCGGAAAACCTAACCCTTTTGCAGTTACTTACCCAAACACCTTAGCCAAATCCCTGATTAACGTCCAACAAAAGACATCTCCCAAGGACACTGGGGTTTACGAAATCCCATGCCAGGACTGTGACCAATCTTACATCGGATTTACAGGTAAATCACTTCCCCAGAGATTAATACAACACAAACGGTCAGTTAGGTATGGACAACAGAACTCGGCTATTTTCAACTATATAAATGAACATAACCATAGAATAAACTGGAATTTGTCACGTGCAATTTATAGCAGCAAACTGCCTCCGGGTACAAGAGTCAAATGATGGAATCGGCCTTAATAAAAGAGAGACAGGTAATGAACATCTCAAAAGGAGCATGGATTTCAGATACGATCGACAAGGTTTTCATTCAACCAACACTTAAGAAGATTACAGGAAGATTATCACGGGGTGACCTAAATTGGCTTGCCTGTGGATGGACCTCTTGGTATAAATACCACCTTTTCTGTAAACTTTTCTCATTCATCTACCTGAAGAGGGAGACAGCAGTCTCTGAAATATAGTACTTTTCTCTCTATATTTTGGTGTTTTTATGGGCTCCTTTTATTATTATTATTTTATTATATATATATAAAATATATATATATATAATATATTATATATATATATATATATATAATATATATATATATATATATATATATGGCTTTTCCATATAATCTGCATGTTCTTTTTTCTTTTTTTTTGTTTTTTTCACCAGCTTTTGCGGAAACAACGGTCCCTCCCAGCAACTACCTTTCGAAATAACTACTACTGGGGGCCTGGGACGTCATGTTCAGGCCGACCATTCTATTCGACCGATTTTACGTATACTGGATTTACCTGTACCGCCACGGCCGTTGTGCCGACAACTACACCACCCCAACTACAACTCCCACGCAACAACAACAACGACAACTGCAAGCACCCCGACTGCAACTACCACTACATTAACAACTACAAGTACCCGACGACGACTTCAACCACTACTACTCTAATTACTACAACTCCGGAACCTTGCAGTAAGTTTGTGTGTGTATATATATATATATATATATATATATATATATATATATATATATATATATATATATATATATGTGTGTGGTGTGTGTGTGTGTGTATGTGTATATATATGTATATATACATATATATCTATATATATAAACCTATATATATATATATATAATATCATATATATATATATATATATATATAATATATACACACACCCTGTATATAAGTTGCATAAACAGCACATAAATAGGGAAGTCGCTTCTCGACTTGACAACCACATTCTGTTTGTAGGAACAGCTAATCAACAAATACAATACTTCACACATTCATCCACCCATAAATACATCATACATAAACACATTCACACACGCACACAGACACACACACATGTATCTGTATGTATGTATGTATGTATGTATGTGTACAGGGTTTCCATAAAATCCCAGTACCACTCTAAGCAATAAATACTTGTAATGGTACTGAGAATTTATGGAGACACCCTGTATACGTAAAGTATTTTATTCTCTTATTAGCTGTTCCTATCAACAGAATTCGGTCGAGTGGCGACCTGTCTATTTATCTGCAGTTTCTGATTACAGAGTGTAGAAGAAAAGAGATTTTTAAACAATATGTGATAGAATTAGTATGTTAAACCCAAAGCTTATTAACTTAGCGTAGCAATTAATCCATTCAATTGCTGGTTTTGCTAACAGGATGTGGACGAAAAGGCTTACCTACCGGCACACGAATTGTCGGGGGCGAGGACGCAAGCCGTCACGAATTCCCATGGCAAGCTGGCTTGGCTCTGAAAAGCGATAGAACTCAGGTATAGGAAACGATGGTGATTATTTTTCTCAATATGTTATTCATGATGGCACTCATTCATTACAACTGCGAGTGCAGCTTTGCAAAACTATCTTAAGTCCACCTTTCGAAATTGACCACTAGTAATGCTTTCCAAAACTATGACACGTGCATCTTTTGAAAACGATCGCTTGGACATCTTTTTGGAAAATGATCGTTAGGACACCTTTTAAAAATTATTTCTAGGACGCCTTTTAAAAATTATCTCTAGAACACCTTTTAAAATTATCATTAGGATACCTTTTAAAAATTATTAGGACACCTTTTAAAAATGATCTCTAGGACACCTTTTAAAAATTGTCATTAGGACATCTTTTCAAAATTTCATTAGGACACCTTTTAAAAATTATCTTTACGAAAACTTTTAAAAATGATCTCTCGGACACCTTTTAAAGATTATCATTAGGATACCTTTAAAATTGATCTATGGGACACCTTTTAGAAATTATCTTTAGGACACCTTTTAAAAATGATCTCTAGGACACTTTTTAAAAATTATCATTAGGACACCCTTTAAAAATTATCATTAGGACCTTTTAAAAATTATCTCTAGGACACCTTTTGAAGATTATTAGGACACCTTTTAAAAATTATCTCTAGGACACCTTTTAAAGATTATCACTGGGATACCTTTTAAAAATGATCTCTTGAACACCTTTTAAAAATTATCACCAGGACACTTTGGTTTAACCAGACCACTGAGTTGATTAAAAGCTCTCCTAGGGCTGGCCCGAAGGATTAGATATGGTTTTTACGTGGCTAGGAACCAATTGGTTACCTAGGAACGGACCTACAGTTTATTGTGGGATCCGAACCACATTATATCGAGAAATGAATTTCTAATCACCAAAACCCAGAAAGATTATTTTATGCAAAATTACTGAATATCTAAAAAATAATGTTATTAACTCGTCCTGTTTCTCCGACACTTACCAAAACCCAGAAAGATTATAACATATTTTAATTTCCTTTTTGATACAGATTATCTGCGGTGCTGTTATCCTTAGTAATATGCACGTTCTCACAGCTGCACACTGCGTCCAAAGTCCGTGAGTATGATTGAATAACTATTCATTTTTCGTCCTTATTCACTTTAAAGCCTAGTTTTCTTTCTCACGAACTGCCACACGATGCTTTTACGCAGTTGTGAATTCAGTCATTCTATTATTCTAAAAACTATATTCATACATCTGTTTAAATGTAGAATGTAATCCTAAGTAAATTGGGAGAAACGAAGTTTAAAGGTAAATGTTTACACTCGCATAAACGCAAACAACTACAGCTGAAAAAAGTTTGGGCATATAATATGATCTAATTGATCATTTCCTGCAGAGCAGACTCCAAATACTATAATACTGTGGTAAAAGCTGGAATATGCCTTAGATTTAAGCGTTAATAGATTTTTAAAACCAGTTCCTATTGGGTTATAACTTTAGCTATATTCTTTCAAGTAGTTATTAACAGCATACAAAATATTAAAAACTAGAGTGGAAACAACATCAACCTAATTATTCTTGTCAAAATTTTGATATTCTACATCTTAGATAAATTATTCTAGAATAATTTATCACATTTAAATGAGCCTGAAAGAATATTATTGAGGTGATTCTTGCATCAGAATAATATAAAACCATGCACAGATAAAGCTTCATTTAATCAGTCACCTTTCTTTCTTTATTCATTCAACAGCGACATACAGACTCAATTCGAAGTCGTTCTGGGTGAGCACGACAGATCCACATCCGGCGAAACGACGCAGACCATTTACAGAAATATCTCTGCAGTGATCAGTCACCCAAATTACAGCCTTGTGACGCAGGACAACGACATAGCCCTCCTTCAACTCGCCATTCCCATCGACCTTGATGCCTCGGATGCAATTAAGCCTATTTGTTTGCCGGACCCAACTAACCTCTATGAAAACGTCCTCGCAACTGTGACTGGGTAAGGTTCTGGTTGAGTGTGTCTGGGGGGAAAACGATGACTGGGAAACTTCATGAGTAAATTGATGATTTGTTCATTTTCTTTTTTCCTTTTTTTAGTAAGGGGGGTCTCTTCTTTCTGCATTTCCCTTTACCTCGTCTTACTTCTTCCTGATGAACAACTTATTCTTAGGAAGCTTGAATTTCAAGTCAGTGGCCCCTCAGGGCTTGTTCCATACAAACAGGTTTAATCTTCTGAATAATAATAATAACTAATAATAAATGATATACTAGTAATACAATAATAAATGACTAATAATAATAATAATAACTAATAATAATTAACTAAATAATAATAATCAATGAGTAATAATAATAATAATAATAATAAAATAATAAATAAAATAATAATGGCTGCAGAAGGAAGTGTAGGGGCACAAAAGACCAGCACCTGATAGACAAAATGGTAATGAAGAACAGTAGGAGAAGGAAAACCAACCTAAGCATGGCATGGATAGACTATAAGAAAGCCTTCGACATGATACCACACACATTCCTAATAGAATGCCTGAAAATATATGGGGCAGAGGATAACACCATCAGCTTCCTCAAAAATACAGTGCGCAACTGGAATACAATACTTACAAGCTCTGGAATAAGACTAGCAGAGGTTAATGTCAGGAGAGGGATCTTCCAGAGCGACTCACTGTCCCCACTACTCTTCGTATTAGCCATGATTCCCATGACAAAAGTACTGCAGAAGATGGATGCTGGGTACCAACTCAAGAAAAGAGGCAGCAGAATTAACCATCTGATGTTCATGGACGACATCAAGCTGTACGGTAAGAGCATCAAGGAAATAGATACCCTAATCCAGACTGTAAGGATTGTATCTGGGGACATCAGGATGGAGTTTTGAATAGAAAAATGTGCCTTAGTCAACATACAAAAGGGCAAAGTAACAAGAACTGAAGGGATAAAGCCACCAGATGGGAGCAACATCAAACACATAGATGAGACGGGATACAAATACCCGGGAATAATGGAAGGAAGGGATATAAAACACCAAGAGATGAAGGACACGATCAGGAAAGAATATATGCAGAGACTCAAGGCGATATGATAAAATCCATAAACACATGGGCAGTGCCAGTAATCAGATACAGCGCAGGAATAGTGGAATGGACGATGGCAGAACTCCGCAGCATAGACCAGAAAACTAGGAGACATATGACAATACACAAAGCACTACACCCAAGAGCAAATACGGCCAGACTATACATAACACGAAAGGAAGGAGGGAGAGGACTACTAAGTATAGAGGATTGCGTCAACATCGAGAATAGAGCACTGGGGCAATATCTGAAAACCAGTGAAGACGAGTGGCTCAAGAGTGCATGGGAAGAAGGACTGATAAAAGTAGACGAAGACCCAGAAATATACAGAGACAGGAGAATGACAAACAGAACAGAGGACGGGCACAACAAACCAATGCACGGACAATAAATGAGACAGACTAAAGAACTAGCCAGCGATGACACATGGCAATGGCTACTGAGGGGAGAGCTCAAGAAGGAAACTGAAGGAATGATAACAGCGGCAGAAGATCAGGTCCTAAGAACCAGATAGGTTCAAAGAACGATAGACGGAAATAACATCTCTCCCATATCTAGGAAGTGCAGTACGAAAATTGAAACCATAAACCACATAGCAAGCGAATGTCCGGCACTTCCACAGAACCAGTACAAAAAGAGGCATGATTCAGTGGCAAAAGCCCTCCACTGGAGCCTGTGCAAGAAACACCAGCTACCTTGCAGTGATAAGTGGTACGAGCACCAACCTGAAGGAGTGATACGTGCAAATAGACCAGACGTGACGTTGATTGACAAAATCAAGAAGAAATTATCACTCATTGATGTCGCAATACCATGGGACACCAGAGTTGAAGAGAAAGAGAGGGAAAAAATGGATAAGTATCAAGATCTGAAAATAGAAATAAGAAGGATATGGGATATGCCAGTGGAAATCGTACCCATAATCATAGGAACACTAGGCACGATCCCAAGATCCCTGAAAAGGAATTTAGAAAATTAGAGGCTGAAGTAGCTCCAGGACTCATGCAGAAGAGTGCTAGAAACGGCGCACATAGTAAGAAAAGTGATGGACTCCTAAGGAGGCAGGATGCAACCCGGAACCCCACTCTATAAATACCACCCAGTCGAATTGGAGGACTGTGATAGAGAAAAAATAATAATAATAGGGATAACTTGAGTGTGTAAGTCTTGAGAATTAGAAAGAATGTGACTAAGTTTAGAAAAACTGACTGGGTAAGTGAAGAAAAACATGCATTTGGAAATAGACCTATGACTTGATAACTCTGGGAAAAAAAAAACTATGCCAAATCTTGCAAGAACTTTGACGGGGTAAGTCTTGGAAAATGATAACTATGTAATCTTGTAAAACCTGATGCTGGATGTTCTTGTAAAAACTGTATTGGTTACTTACAGTTGAGTAGGTAACTGAAAAAAAAAACTGTCTGATGAAATATGACTCAATATACGAGTATCTGACAAGTCTGAAACTGGGTATCATTATAGACCATAGCTGGTTAATTCTTAAAAAAAAAAGTCACTAGTTAAGTCCAGAAAATGAATGAGTGGTTAAGCCTGGTAAAAGCTGCTGCCTGATAATTAAGGGCACTGTGATTGGCAACACCTGAAAATGTGAATGAGTAAAACTAGAGAAATTTACCGATTCTCCGGCAAATCTCCTATTGGTGATTCTTGTAAAATCCCAGATTGGTTAAGTCTAGTAAATACTGCGTTTAGTTCAGTCTGGGGAAAGACCTGTTATTTTATGTATCAAGTCAAGAAAGACTGTAATGGTAAGCCTTGAAAAAACTATGACAAACGCAAGTATGGACATATGAATTATTACAATAACTAACTTACAGAACGGAAAATGCACTTGTATTTTACTAGTACTGATTGCATATTAATGGGCGTCGTTAAAGCAAACATGCTTTATTTTTCGTTTCTAATTTCTAAATTCCTCGACAGATGGGGTCTGCTTAGCGATACCGGTAACCAGCCAAATATCTTGCAACAAGTGAACGTCACTACAATGACTAACGCAGAGTGTGAAGCACAGTAAGTCTCTTGCCTGAATTTATACTATATATATCTATATATATATATATATATATATATATATATATATATATATATATATATATATTATATATATATACTGGGTGATTGCCTTCACACTGGGAATAGCTTTAAAACAATTCTGATCTGGCTAAAAGGACTTTCTTTTTAAACATAAATGCAATATTTTATTGGCGATTACATAACTGACTTATCAATCTCTTATGCTGGAATTATATTATATGTTCCCTCTTTCCAAGACTGCATCCGAAAATGATGTAACGAATATCAACTCTTTTCCAGATACTCAGACCAAGATAGACCAATCACTGCCAATATGATATGCGCCGCTGACAACGGGAAGGATTCTTGTCAGGTAACCGAGAGCTGATTTTGATACCTTTAATATTTTACATCAAATGAGCTAAGTAGTTCAGTGGCTAACTCAATTCCCACGACTTACTCCACTACACATCATACATACACATACACACACACATTATATATATATATATATATATATATAATATATAATATACATATATATATATATATATATATATATATATATATATATATATATATATACCATTTTATATATATAGTATATATATATATATATATATATATATATATATATATATATATATATATATATATCTATATATATATATATACCCCACACACATATATATATGTATATATATATATATATATATATATATATATATTATATATATATATTATATATATATATCATATATATATATATATATATAACTATATATATATATAATATTTATATATATATAGCATATATATATACATTTGATATATATAGTAATAAATAATACACCACACACACACACACTATATATATATATATATATATATATATATATATATATATATATATATATATATATATATGCATATATATAAGGTATATGATCTATATATATATATACATTTATATAATGAGCATATATATATATATATATATATTATATATATATATTCTATATATATATATATATATCTATATATATATATAGATATATAAAAGTTTCTGCATATAAATGTAGCAGACATCTCAGAAATTCCATAGACCCCAAAAATCATGAAAATATGAAAAGAATGTTTTTTTTTATTTATCTATTAATGTCTTCATTGTTTGTTTTGGGTCTCAGGGAGACAGCGGTGGACCCCTGGTGGTCCAGGAGGGGGACCACTACGAGGTGGTTGGCATCGTCTCCTTCGGGATCCTATGCGCCAATCCTTTGTTTGCAGGAGTATACACCAGAGTTGGGAGTAAGTCTATTTAACAAGTCCTATTTAATAACTAAGTCCTATTTAACTCTGGTGTTGGGAGGAAGTCCTAACTAAGTGCTATTTAACTCTGGTGTTGGGAGCAAGTCCTATTTAGCGAGTCCTATTTAAGAACTAAGTCCTATTTAACTCTGGTGTTGGTAGGAAGTCCTAACCAAGTCCTATTTAACTCTGGTGTCGGGAGCAAGTCCTATTTAGCAAGTCCTATTTAACAAGTTCTATTTAACTCTGGTGTAGGGAGGGAGTCCTAACTAAGTCCTATGTAACTCTGGTGTTGGGAGCAAGTCCTGTTTAACATGTCCTATGTAACAACTAAGTCCTATTTAACTCTGGTGTTGGGAGTAAGTCCTATTTAACAATTAAGTCCTATTTAACTCTGGTGTTGGGAGCAAGTCCTATTTAACAACTCCTATTTAACAACTAAGTCCTATTTAACTCTGATGTTGGGAGTAAGTCCTACTTAACAAGTCCTATATAACAAGTCCAACTAAACTTGCCAGTCCTTTTTAACAAGTAATTTCTATTTAACAAGGTGGGAATGCCGAAATGCTCTTTTGATAAAGACGTTCGCTGCATTGATAATGATGATAATGAAGAGGAGGGGGAGGGAAGGAGGCTTGGAAAAACATCTATAATTTTTATCTCTCTCTCTCTCTCTCTCTCTCTCTCTCTCTCTCGCTATCTCTCTCTCTCTCTCTCTCTCCTCTCCACTCCAACGAGAGATAAGAGATCGATCCTAGTATATATATATATATATATATATATATATATATATATATAATATAGTATATATATATATCATACATATATATATATATATATATATATATATATATATATATATATAAAGAGAGAGAGAGAGAGAGAGAGAGAGAGAGAGAGAGAGAGAGAGAGAGAGAGAGAGAGAGCTTATCTGACCTACATTTCCGTTTCCGAAATAAGAACAAGGATTAATCCAATCCTTTCATCCCGTATATAGATTTAAGAATTGTAATCCAGTCCCCTCCTTGAGGATTGGAATATTAAATTCTCAAAATCAGATGCACAGATTTCATATTTCGCCATAAATTCTCATTTTACCCCGGCTTCTTCGGATACTGCAACAATGAAAACTAAGAAGCAATGAATGTTAGCATTTTAGCAATATTTATCACGACAACTTATTTGAGTCTTGAAGTTTGAATAACATTAATTAATCTTCTCTTCCTTTAGATTACGTCGACTGGATAAACGGCAACATAGCAAGTGATGAGACTTGCAAGGAATGAAATAGCGATGGATATGACGATCTGGATGACGCTGGTGACGACTAAAGAATGTGAAAGATCATGATTTCGATGAAGGAAATGATCTCTGATGGAGATGCTTGGGAGAAAATGAAGAATTGAGGAAACAGAGGGACCCTACTAGGTTAACCTAACCTCCATGTACATTATTCCTAACCAACTTTACTTAACTAGGGGTCTCTCTCTCTTTATCTCATTTTTAATGTGTTTTCAGAAAATATGGGTCAATCTTTGGCATTGCTTTAAGTTTTGGTAATAGTAATATGAATGATTAGCTAAATATCTATTATACCGTTGATGATACATAATAGACTGTATTCATTGAAGGTAAAACTATCACTGACCCAAAGTTAATCTTTGGAAAAATAGTTGGTTTTTATCACCTTAGTATTTAGGGAAAATCGGGACAATAGAAATGCAAAATTATAGAATGTGTTTAATTTTGTTACCCTCTTGTCTTACCAGCAAGGACTGTTCATAAGAATAAGGATTTGAAGGTAAAATTATCACCGTTAATCAAAGTTAATCTTTGGAAAAATAATTGGTTTTTATCACCTTAGTATTTAGGGAAAATTGGGATAATGGAATGTAATATTATAGAATGTATGTGCTTTTGTTACCCTCTTGTCTTATCAGCAAGGACTGTCTATATGAATAATGATTAAAAGACTGAAGTAAATGTTTTACCTTGGTTAAGTTTATGCGTACAGAGCTCAATGTAGTGGCAGGAGGTGGTTGGGGTGGTAGGACAGCAAGAAAAAGAGATCCAGAAAATGAAGGAGTTGTAGTGTAAGTGGAACTGGGAGAAAAACCCACTACTATACCGAAACGTAATAGTTAAGAGGTGTTGGACAGTAACATTGAAGAAAGGAAGTGGGAAGGAGGTAAAGTAAAAAGCAGGGGAGGCTAGGGGCCGAAGGGAGGCTGCAAACACCCTTTAGCAATACATAAAGTGCACTGCGCGCTGTGTACTGACGGCACTAGTACCATATATATAACAAAACAAAAATCAACAGAAAGAAGTTTTAGAAGATAAAGGGGCTGATGGGGACCTTTGGGCTTACCAACCAACAGGGCCATTTCTCAAATTACCTCTGGTGTGCTAAAGGTAAGCGAGAGGGTGTTCCGCATGTCTTCCTCCGTTAACGACTTCGGCAGGAAAATGTCAATCCAATCCGGACAGGAACTCGCCCTTTCATGGTCTGGAGGAAACATGAGAAATTTCGTTAATGAGTTGACAGAAAACGGAAAGATCGCCCAGAGATTCGATTGTCAAATTAATGGAGTGAGACAGTGATTACAAAAATGATGCTGATCGTTAGTTGGTCTGTTTGAACTTATGCCTTTGATTAAAAAAAAAAAAGACAAACATTTTAATTAGTTGGGAAGTTGATTTCACTTGATACTCGTAGTTACGTCAGGTTTTGATGCAATTCGATGACGTTTTAAAAAAGATATAATAAAATGCGTTTAACCTCTTAACTCATTAATAATACAATTCGAAGTGAATTGTACAGGATGAAACAGACGAAAACTTAGAATTAGGTCTGTAACCCCATCACGTGAGCGGACAAAGAATCTGAAGATTAACAGTTGGAAGTGGTTCAATAAAGAAAAAAAAAGAGAGAGAGAGAGACAGTGACATAAACAGGCTACAAAAATGAACTAATTACCGAAAGAAAAAAAAAACATTCTGGTCGAAAAACTCCAATAATTAAACCCGTCCGCAAAAAATGAAAGTCGCAATTTGGAAGGATCTTACCACCGACCGAGCAGAGGCGAGGAGGATGTACGCTTGGTCGGCGAGGCGTTTTCAGGATACCACGGCGTCTCTACCGTGGTCAGGACGCCCCCCTAGGAGATACTATAGAGATTGAGGAGCCCTTCGGAGGGAAGAAGTTTACGTGTTCGGCCGACGAGAAGCTGCGAGGCGGTCGATTCTGCGGTAATGAATGTGGGGAGATTGGTTACATTCTCGTAGCGAGGGCCTGTCATTGAACATCTCCAACCTCCAATAAATATATAAACCTATATACACACATATAAATAAGTTTATGGCTCGGCTTGGTGTAAGTGGAGAGCGAGGGAGGGAGGGATTAATTGGTAGGGGGTTCTTTAACTATACGTCTTCTGAGTACTGAATTAATAATGATGATAATAACTAGCAATGAGATGATAATTGATATACGAAATACAGCTCAAATGATATTGCTGACTTTTGCTTGGAGTTGGCCAAAGCTCACCCGTTTCGAATCTATAAACTTAGTTACTTAGAGCCACTAAAGGACATCTAGACTAAAAGAAAAAATAATATCAAGTGGGTTAAGCATCTCAAGTTGAAAAGGAGGGAAAACGAATTATGAAAATGGCTTTCATTTCTTTGGTTTAACGGCTTTCTTTTCTACCTCTATTTCAACGACGCATGCGCAGTTCTCAGTTGGTCTCTAAAGCTTGTCCTACTCATTTTCTTCCATTTCATCTTTTACAAATAACTTCGAAATTTCTTAATGAATCAAGAAGTCACACATTTTATTAAAATCTTTCAACTTGTCATCGAATTGTATCATAACTTGACATAACTACGAGTATAAAGTGAAATTACCTGGTAAACTAATTTATCAGCAACTTGCGAGACAGTTCCAGCTGTATAGAGAAGGCCAAGTAAGTTATTCCTTCAAAGTCTGGGCACTACATTGGTGTGAATTGTCCTACTAACTCAACTATCATAGACAGAATATCCTTGGAGTTATGAAAGACATTAATTAACTAATGAATGAACGAAATCTCCCCCCCCAAAAAAAAAAAATAATAATAATAAATATGATTCTTGTATAGATTTTTTTCCACTCATTTCCTAAATATTGATACTTCAGAGGCATATAAACCTTATTTCCTAAATATTGATACTTCACCAGCATTTAAACCTTATTTCCTAAATACTGATACTTCACAGGCATTTAAACCTTATTTCCTAAATATTGATACTTTAGAGGCATTTAAACCTTATTTCCTAAATATTGATACTTTAGAGGCATTTAAACCTTATTTCCTAAATATTGATACTTCAGAGGCATTTAAACCTTATTTCCTAAATATTGATACTTCACTGGCATTTAAACCTTATTTCCTAAATATTGATACTTCACTGGCATTTAAACCTTATTTCCTAAATATTGATACTTTAGAGGCATTTAAACCTTATTTCCTAAATATTGATACTTTAGAGGCATTTAAACCTTATTTCCTAAATATTGATACTTCATCGGCATTTAAACCTTATTTCCTAAATATTGATACTTCACAGGCATTTAAACCTTATTTCCTAAATATTGATACTTTAGAGGCATTTAAACCTTATATCCTAAATCTTGATACCTCAGAGGCATTTTAACTTATTTCCTAAATAATGATACTTAAGACGCATTTAAACCTTATTTCCTAAACATTGATACTTCATTGGCATTTAAACCTAATTTCCTAAATATTGATACTTCATTGGCATTTAAACCTTATTTCCTAAACATTGATACTTCATTTGCATTTAAACCTTATTTCCTAAACATTGATACTTTATTGGCATTTAAACCTTATTTCCTAAACATTGATACTTCATCGGCATTTAAACCTTATTTCCTAAACATTGATACTTCATTGGCATTTAAACCTTATTTCCTAAATATTGATAATGAAAAGAGGCAATTTGACCAAACCTGTCCAATATTCAAGACCTAATCTGAACGAGATCAAATTAGTCTTAGAATGCCAACGTCAATTAAGGTATCAAATGCTCGGTAAGCAAATTTATGATAAGAAAACCAGCATTATTTGGAAAACTTGCGAAAGGAAATACGCCCAGTCAACAGGACAAACCAAGTCTTGCCCACACCCCCACAGCAAAGGCGTAACCCACAATTTTCTACGAGTAGAACACAGCAACAAGGTACCGTCCATTAGACTCAGAACTGCGCGCTAAATTATACTTAAAAACACTTTACGAATGAAAAGCTCCTACGAAAGATCTCTAGAGGGCAGTGTTTTATCCTACAAAGACCCTTGAGGCAGTTGTCGAACAGAATGGTAGATGTCAGTAGCCTGCAAGGTGTGATTTTTTTGTAGTCTAAATGTGAACGCAACATTACTGAGAAATAAGTGCAATATTGAGTATGAAGTTAAAATCTTCTTAAATACAAAACGCATAGCTGAATAAACGCTAGATGCATTCTTTCGCGCAATAATTTAAAAAAAAAATGATAATGATAAAAATACCAACAGATGATAACGATTCACTCCTCCATACCTTTCCTGTTATCGTGCGTTAGGCATTCAACCGGTCGAACGCCAGATACTCATTGAACAAATCAGTCCTCGGATCATGTCAAGATTAGCGAACCCTCTGTTTCTCAAGACAATATTATATTATTTTCATTTATATTATATATCATACACCTGTAGAGGTATTATGTGAAATATTATACGTATAGAAATATATATAAGATATATATATATCGTATATATATAATATAAATAGAATATATTATATATATATATATATTTCTATACAAATCAAGGCGGGGCGTATATATGTGTGTGTGGTGTGTGTGTGTGTGTGTGTGTGTGTGTGTGTGTGTGTGTGTGTGTACAAATCAAGGTGGTATATATTTTGTCTCGAAAAATAGTGGATACGCTAGTCTTGACATGATCCCAATCCTCAGTTGTCTTTCTTGAAACGGGGAGCACTCACACCCACTTCCTCAGCTGACGTCTCAGGTCTCATTATGACCCGTGTGACGAAACTGAGAAGAGTGGTGGAAACATAAACAGATAAGCGAACACACACATAAACTTGCAAACAAGAGTCTTGTGTATCATTAAACTGCCTGCTAAGTGCTGACCGGCTCGACAATGATTCGGTATGTGACAGGAATATAATTATCCTCATGGGTACAATTTTTTTTCTTTACGCTGGAAGGTCAAACTAATGAACTAACCTTCAAGTAGAGAAACCCCAAGATTTTCTGAGAATATCTCCCTTTTATTCCTTCGTGGGCTAATTACTCGCTAGTTCATATCGAGTTAACAACATTTGCTCCATTTCGAAACTTGATGAGCTGCGAAAGTTAGCGAGATTTTTGTTATAAGGGTCGCGGAGGGCCGAGCAATTTTCGACCTTATGATTTGATTGGGGGAAGATGGATGTCCTCTGTCACTGGTAAACTGTCAGTTTTTATGCGCACGAAAAAAATATGTTCGTGCATGAGCGACCAAATTACGCTCTGACTAATGAACTATACGAAATTCGAATGATATTTGCATATAAATATAAAGTCTGATATAACCTTCCACGAAGCATCGGGCTAATGAAAAGCGCCAAGCAAGATAAAACCTTACGACCTGGGCACCGAAGGGTGAGAATCCGATATATTCCCCGGATTCACTTCGATTCTCCTTTGGCACAATCGCTACAAGCGACTGTAACCCATGGACATGGAATTAAAAAGAACTTAAATTCCCAGTACACGGGAACACAGGGAAGAGCTGAGCGATTATGACCCTTATGAACTGAGGCCGTAAGGTGGACATCTGCCGTCGGCGAGCTCAATAAAAGGCACGCGTCTTTGGAACAGGCAGTAAAGACGTTATTATCTGGGAGCCATTTAAATTGTTTTTATTAGTCCCGTTTTATTATACCTCTGTCACATCGAAGTTTATCTTTGTCGTAAAAACGAACAGAACAAAAAAGACGAAACCTGAATTATAAAGCAGAGAGAGAAGAGAGAGAGAGAGAGAGAGAGAGAGAGAGAGAGAGAGAGAGAGAGATTCTATATTATTAGGGTGGAAGTTGCTGAAAGCAAGCGTAGGCACTTTGGAAGGAGTTAAAATAGAGAGAGAAAAAGAGCATATTACTGACAATACAATGGCTATATTACCAACATAAGAGAGGGGCGTTATATCATTTAAAATACCTACAGAAATATTTAAAACATAAATAGTACATTGAAAAAAAAAGTAATTTGCAGGAGGGTAATCACAAACAGACAATACTCTCTCTCATATATATATATATATATATATATATATATATATCATATAATATATATAGTACTATATGACTGGTAACAATGTTCTGTAACAACAGAATTCCATCTAATAAAAGGAGCCCATAAAAACACCAAAATATAGAGAAAAAAAGTACTATATTTCAGAGACTGCTGTCTCCCTCTTCAGGTAGATGAAGAGGGAGACAGCAGTCTCTGAAATATAGTACTTTTTTCTCTATATTTTGGTGTTTTTATGGGCTCCTTTATTAGATATATATATATATATATATAGAGAGAGAGAGAGAGAGAGAGAGAAGAGAGAGAGAGAGAGAGAGAGAGGACCGTCGAAAACCGAAATTTAACAAACGGATAAAGGTACAATGAGAGAGAGAGAGAGGGAAATGAGAAGAGAGAGACGAGAGAGAGGGGACCGTCGAAAACCGAAATTTAACAAAGGATAAAGGTACATGAGAGAGAGAGGAGAGAGAGAGAGAGAGGAGAGAGAGGGGGGGGACCGTTCGAAAAACCGAAATTTAACAAACCGGATAAAAGGTACAATGAGAGAGAGAGAGAGAGAGAGAATTGAAGAAAAAGCGAGCTACGTTGCTAAATTATTATGCCTTAAGCTTCTGATGGCGAGATCAAAGCCTTAAATGGAGAGGACCCTTATCTCCGACGCTCTCCAAACCCAAACAGACTTCGATCGCAGTCCCTATTATCTTCGGCTCCTGAAGAGAATGATAGTGATTACATCGATCACCTTGGTCTCGCCGACTTGTTTGACCGACTACAGTGGACTACTGGATATTAAAGCGCTCTGTTTTTGAGCTCCTGGTTTAGAAATTCGATCGCCACTTTCTACGGCTCAGGATATAGAAAACGTACGACGAACATTGGAATACAACGAAAATGGGAATACGAGAAAACGAAGGTAAAAATAGGAATTTGAAGAAGGTTAAGTATCAAAAAGAAGACATTGATAGTAACAGAAGTCTAGAAATGTCTGGAAAATATTGGGATAAAGTTTATCGGAGGCCGAATTAAAATATTTTGGGAACTGGAATAAAAATAAAAATCCTATCTAAGCAAGCATCAAAGGTAAAATGGAAACCCTCACGCTTGACACATATAAGGAAAATTATACGCCCATTTCAAAGATATAGGAAGGGCGTTGACACAGTTGCTGAACTCTCTGTCTGTCTGTCTGTCTGTGTCTCTCAAATGAATCCCCTAATACCACGTCAACGACTTTATTATCGTTTTAGTATTATTCAAACACAAGAGAAACCTTGAAACATAAAATGTTTTCAAGAGATTTGTTTGGCAAGGTAAAGGCAGGCGTGACCATTCTGTCGTGCAATCTTTGAAAGGGGAATTAATTTGTTTTCCATTAGTAAAAACACTAGACACCAAAGCTCAAGTCTCCTGCAGTGAAATATATATTATATATATATATATATATATATATATATATATATATATATATATATGTATGTATGTATGTATGTATGTATATATATTGTATTATCTTTTATAAAAGGTATACCAACAAAAAGTTACCTGTCTATCTTTACCCACAGCTGACGTCGCACCTGGTCTTAACAGTGCAGCTGTGCATACTTTTTAGTAAATCGTCTATATCATTAAAATGAGCTTAAAAAAGTTTTGCTTTTAAGTATACTGCTTGAGATCCTTAAGACAAATTAAATTAAAAATTCTATTTTCCGCAGAATGAGGTAAGTCGTGCGCCAAGGCCAGTAGACAGAGGAGTTAGAAACCAAGCGACTCCATCTGTTTGATAATGAGATACATCCATCTCATCATGAAACAACAGCAGTTCCAGTTTCCTTTAAGGCAAGCATTTACATTCTGATCATGGCTTTCATCGTGCGCACTACACTAATCTAGTGTAAACAGAGTAATTTTTTATACAAAGCTGGTTGACAAACTGATGTTACAGTTCCATTTTTGATGAAAGACATCAGAAAATATCCACTGGGGGCACTTGACACACCAGAGAGTTCAACGAGGTACTTGATATTTCAGAGCCCCTTGGGTACTTGATACTTCAGAAAATTCCCTAGGGAAACTTGACATAAAGAAAGTCCGAGGGCCCTTGGCATTTCAGACAGTCCCTTGGCCAGGTGATAATTTTAGAAAGTCCCTCGGGTACTTGATTTTTCAGGAAGTACCTCTGGGGCACTTGGTATGTCAGAAAGTCCCTTGATGGCATTTGGCTCGGCAGAAAGTCTCTTGGGGTCCTTGGCATGTCAGAAACCTGTTGGAGTCTTGAAATTTCATCGTTCCTAGAGGGCATTTATATCAGAAATTCTCTGGGCACTTGATTTATCAGGAAGTTCCTTGGGGGCACTTGACATGCCATAAAGTTTCTAAGGGACACTGGAAATGTTAGAGAATATTTAGGAGCATTTGATATTTCAGAAAATTCCTTGTTCATTTGATATGTCAGAAGTCCTTTTTCGGGTAATTAACATTTCAGAAAGTCCCATAGGCCACTTGAAATGACAGAAAATCCCTTGGAGGCACTTAACTTGCCAGAAAGTCCTTGTAGGGCTGTTGACATAACACTTGTTCAAGTTAGTCCGTGTCTTGTG